>NC_142009.1:87869432-88171932 GCF_049901735.1 Notechis scutatus | reverse complement strand
ATGGATGGATAGATGGATAGATAGATGGACGGACGGACGGACGGATGGACGGACAGATAGATAGATAGATGGACGGATGGACGGACGGATAGATAGATGGATGGATGGATGGATGGATGGATGGATGGATGGACGGACAGACAGACAGACAGACAGACAGACAGACAGACAGATAGATAGATAGATAGATGGATGATAGATAAGTGACTGAGATTTGTGCGCGTGTGAAATTACAACAAAAATATTCATTATATATACACATACACAGGAATAGAGGAATATGTATGTGCATATGCCTATAAATATGTGTATCTATGTGTATCAATAGTCACTGGTTTATTAATGCATACACTAGTATAATATAATCAATACAGGGTGGGTTTTTTTTTGTAGAATATGATGAAATCTCTGCCGTAGTAAGACATACTGCTGTATCCTTTGATTAGTAGAAAATACTGCTTTTTTTCAAAACAGATCAATCATTTCTGAAAGTAATTCTTTATCACCTGAAATAATATCATGTTTCCAATCTATCATCTCTCTTCAATTCAAGAAAAAACAATTATGGCAGTTATAAAAGAATTACACTGATGTTATGCACGTCATGATGTCATCACACAAATGATTGCAACCATGTAATTCACATCAATCTTGTCATATTCCAAATGAAGTTGGTGCTGCACCATTTGCACTATTACTTTGCAGTGAACATGGTATCACTCTAACCCATTGCAGAGGCCCAAGACCAATACTTTATCATATAATACTAATATTAGCAATGCGACAGATGTTGATGGTCCAACTTATTTCCAGCTCTAAAAGAACACATACTATAGATGCAGAAATGAACAGCAAGGATCTTTTAAGAATGGCATAATGTGAGCAAAACTTGTGCTAACCCCAGTGTCTGCTTTTTATACTAATCAATGCTTTGAAACTCTCTTAAAAGACCCTTCCCAACATGTTGCACAGCAGTACATTTTGCAGATTATCAGAATATGGATCAGTAAATGTCATCTTCTATATGGTATTGAATACATTTTTCCCATTTAAGAGGCTGCTTGAGGCATGTTGAACTCTTATTCTCCCAACCAGTATCTTAAATGGGGGGAAATGTATTCAAAGAGTTCAACAGGTCTAATCCTAATCTAAAGGATCTAGTAGCGATTAGATGTGTTTTATCTACTTAAATTAGTAGTATCTACTTAACTGTAGACCTCATTATTTAAATGAGTCACAGGATTAATTGTATAGGCTCCAGAAATGCCTTGATTATTTTATTTTTTACATAATGAAATCTAAATAATTGTTTTAAACAAGTGGAAGTACTGATTAATATTATTTACAGAGCCATCTTCCTAAAGTCACACATGTTTTCAGCAAACGAAGTATCAACATAAAAATAAGACAGGGAGAACATCTATTCTTGGAGTCTGAAGAAAACTAATGCCAAAACATTTTTCTATAGCCCACTGACATTGGCAATAAAGGAATTCACTATTTAGAATGAAAAATGAAGGGATAAAACTTAGTACAATAATAGGAGGCAGGCAGATAAAAATAATCCTTCTAGTTCAATCAACTATTTTTTTTTATTACCGGTATGCATTAATTCTTGACTACCACCATGGATATTCTAAATAAATTTCCCCAGGAAAGATAACGGCTTCCACCTTGTTGTTCTCTCTCCACCATTGTAGAATCAAAAGAAGAAATGGATCAAGTTTCAATTTCCCAGAAACATTCGTTGCATTCTTTTTGTAATTAAGTAATTCATTGGGATCATATGCACTTATAGATTTATTTGCATTCCAATTACTATAGGATATATTCTGAAATAACTAAGAAGCTGTAGCACCAGGCTGGATTAAATATATTAAAGTATGGAAAACTTGTGCATGAAGGATGCTAGCTTGAACCAAGTGGGTTTTGTTTAATACATTTCGCTCCTTTCAAATAACCGTGTTTTCTGATATTTTCCAAGGAGTGAATTAAAATTTGAGAGGTGATCTGGAAAGGGTGAGAACAGAGTTGAACTGACAATTAATTATTTTATGGCCGTTACATTTCATCTGGCCTCTAGGAACTCAAGGCAGTATATTTTGGTTAGGGCACAAACAATGGCTTGTATTGTTTTTCAATACATAAAATGCAAGGAATAAGGTTTGATTGAAGCAGAGTTCTAAGCCTGAAGCTTTCTATTAATAGAAAGGTTGGTAATAGTATGAACTTTGACATGGAGTGAGCCTATGCACAGTGCTAAACATTCAAATAAATTTTGTAACTTTAAATCCATTAAGAATCCAGGAACTGAATCCAGACCAGATGGTAATTAGTTGCTTATTGTTTAAGTATAATGTCTTAAACACAAGTATAATGTCATCACAAGGTCCTTGAAGGAGGAGTAATGATGGCCATGAAAATGATCTTGTCACAAGTGTTCCTCCAGTAATATTCTTCTAAAACATGATCATCTCTGTAACTCAACATCAGGAGAACATACGGGCACACACAGAATGCACACAGAAAGACTTCTGTTGCATATTGGGGCAACTTTACTGAGCCTTTTGAAGGTATGCTTTGTATGTTGAGCTTTCAAAGTGCCTTTAAAATGCCAAGGATGAAGACTCTAGTAGAGTGGTAGCTCTTGCTTTCTCTTTTTCTGTAATGTCCTTCTGCCCTTAATTTTATTGAATCTTCCTCTCTCCCGCTACACACATGCACACAAAATTGTTTTTATCCTGGTAAGAGTTTTTGTTTTATTCTGGTAAGAGGTTTTTTTTTATATATAAAATTTTATCCTGGTAAAAGTTTTTCATGGAGGTGTAGAAAGTTAGCACCCACCCCTCTCCTATAAGAATGAAATATTCTAGGAAATACTTAAAAGGCAGAATATTTCCCCTAAAAAGAAAAGTAGAAACTCACCTCAGAAGCAGAATCTCACCCCCATCTTTGTTAATGGGCGGGCCATTAAGGCCTGGGCCAGAGTATTCTACATAACAAAGCCCTCTACCCATCTCACCACCTGGCCTGGGAAAATTGTATCAACCAGCACGCAGGTGAAGCCATGTGGTCCAGACAAAGCCTACAAAGTTAGCTAGGGAGTTTGACAGCCAATGGATACATTTCTTACACAGGAACAGGAAACACTAAGGTGGGGCCCAACAAAGGGTATAAAACCAAGGGACTCTCAGCATCTCTTCCCTTTTTCACTCAGGAGCTCCAAGGCACGTGGTCCTGTCCACCATTAAACCTTCTTTCCAAGCAACTTCCATGAATCCAGTGTTTTTCCCCCCACTTGGAACTGAACCCAGAAGGATATTTCTTACAAAACACGTTGAGGTTTTGCTTCTATTCAACTGGACAAGACTTTATTTTTGGCTGTGGGGATATAATCATTTTCTCCAAGCAATTATTATTAGCAGCAGGCAGAGTTTGGCTGCAACATTATTTTTAAAACTTTAAAACAAAAACAAATAACAACCCCGATAGAAAGGAAGGAACACACTGTACAATTTATGCCTGCCTGCCTGTGGCTTCTCCATGATGTGAGCTATTAGGAAGAAGAAGTCTTCGTCATCTTGTAATGCACTGGCTGAAGGTCCCAGAGGTTTATGTAAAGAAATTGAAAACCTGTTGAGAATATTGAAGAGGAACGTGGGGGAGAGCTGGAGCTTTTCAAGAACAGACACGAAAACTATTTTTGATTCTAATTTTCAAAATTCCAGTAATTTTCTATAGAGCATTGTCTTTTCCTTTTAATTTAGTTTTATTCCTCCCGTGTGACGTATGAGTCAGAATGGCACTCATTAGAAAAGTACAATAACTCAGTAAAAAAAACAGCATAACAAAATACTGCAATCATCAGCCTCCGAAACATATTATAGACAAAATGCTGGGAAATGGGATATATATATTGCTCCCTGACCATTGGTGGGATTCAAAAAAATTTACTACAAGACTTTTTAAATGTTTGTTTTCAATAAAAAGTTCTGTGGGCATGGCTTGGTGGGTGTGGCAGGGGAAGGTTACTGCAAAATCGCATTCCCTCCCCACCCCACTAACCTGCTTTCCAGTTCCTTTCTCCTGTGCAGGGCAACAAAAGAAGATCCAGCCAATCAGCTGGGACTCGGGAGGTAGAGAATAGATGGGGGCAGGGCCAGTCAGAGGTGGTATTTGCCGGTTCTCCGAACTACTCAAAATTTCAGCTACCGGTTCTCTAGAACTGGTCAGAACCTGCTGAATACCACCTCTGTCCCTGACCCAAAGTTTAGGGGCTTCCGGTAAGGTTTCATAGTGAACTCGATGTATCTGAAGGAGTGGGGATGGCATTGCAGCTAGATCAGCAGCCAGACAAAGAGTTCTAACTATCTATATCTCTTCAGAAAAAGGAGAGATCATGAGATTGCCTACTTGCATCCTGGGCAGCTGTTCCTGATGAATAGACTGCAGGAACTAAGTTTCTTCTTCTTCTTCAGTTGGCTCGGTAGTTAAGCAGCTGGGACTCAAAGGATGTCAATCAAGCTGTCAGCCGTAATGTAGCCTATATGGACACACAGGTTCACGTGGCCTTTTTTTTAAACCAGTTTTTGATGTAGCAACTTTTACAGCCAAAGAAAGTTTTTCCTAAGTAGCAGGATAGGAAAATTCCACTTGGTGAGTTACTTTTTTTTTTTTTCTAGATTAGAAAGGTATAAAGGAAACAAGATCTTAAACACTTTAACAAGTTTTGGGGGGGAAAGAGAAACAAGAAGTTAAAGCAAAAAAGAAGTCTAAAATGGATAATGGGAGAGATATTTTGAAATATGTTTTTTTTTTGGCGATAGTGCTTTTGAACAAGTTGGAATTAAATTAGACAAATGAATAGGATCTTTGTGGGATTATTTTTTGTTTACTATTAAAGAGTACAGACAAAAGATAAAGATAATATAAATCAGACTATTACGCTGACTGTAACTATGGAGATGTTGATTATGATGCTCACTGTAATTATGGAGTCCTACTTGAGATAAAAGTATTTAAACGCACATGAAGAAAAGTGGGAAGGTTGGCTTTTCTCTTTTCTTTGTTTGAAACACTTTCAATTTTGGATTGTAAGACCATAATGCAACCACGAGAAAAGTGGCTTTTAAAAATGAATGGATGAAATTCTTGTAAAAATGAAAGATGAGATGAAAAAAGAAGTCAAGATGATAGACATTTCTATAACTGGCATCTGGAGTGGTAAAGTCATAGAACTTTATTTTTTATATAAGATAACTGCAGTGAGATTATTGTATGCACAAAGATGGAAAGATTGGGTACTTACCCACAATGAAGGAATGGGTTGGTGAACATGTTAAAACTTGCTGAGGTAACTAAATTGGCTTCTTTGATCAGAGAAAAAACAATTTTTACATTTATTGCTCACTGGAAATCCTGGATGGATTTTTGCATGAGACACAAAAATATGAACTGATGATTTATGGTTTTAATGAATAGACAGAATGGATTATAGAAAGAAGAGTTATTATAATCATAGAGTAAGAGGCAAATTTATCATTGCACTTATAACTGCTGTAAAGAAAAACAGAAGCAATTTCTTTGTATCTTTTTTTCTTTTTTCCCTTTTATTTATTCTCTTTTTCTCACCTTACATTAATTATGTATTACTTTTATCTTCTTTTTTTAATGAATAAAAAAGGTATATCACCAGAGAATTGTATAGAATGCATTAAGACACTAAATTTATGTTGGAAATGTGAACAGCAAGAAGGGACCTTTTATTATGCTTGGTGGACATGTAAAAAAAAAACTAGAAAATTCTGGATTCGAATACACACAGTGATTCAGAGGATTTTAAAGATTAATATACAAATGAGATCACAGATTTTTCTTTTGAGACTAATGGAACTTTGTTTTTGTACATGGTAGCTGCAGCAAGATTAAATTTTACACACAAAGATGAATTGATTTGGAACTGCTGACAATGGAGCAATGGTTAGTGAAGATGATGAAAGTTGCTGAAATTGCGAAATTGATTTCTTTGATCAGAGAAAAGACAATATCTATGACTGGAAACTATGGATATTTTTGCTTGCAACAGAAAAAAAGTGAACGTATGATTTATGGTTTTGATGACTGGACAGGATAGATTATAGAAAGAAAAGAGTTATGTTGCAACCACAGAGTCAGTGATAAATTTGTGATTATATTTACAACTGCTGTAAAGAAAATTGGAAGCTACTTCTTTGCATTTTTTTTGCTTTTCTATTTTTCTTTTACTTTCCCCCACTTTCTTTAGCAAGATTTGATTTTTTTATTTACCTCTTTTCTTTTTCTTACTTTATATTAGTTTGTGTTACTTTTCTATCTTGCTTTTTAAAAATAATAATAAAAATGTATATAATGATTATATGATAAGACATTGTCTCACTAATCCAACTGGTACAGTTGAATGACAGTGAGAACACTGGAATGGTGTAAGGACTGGAGAAGTGACCAGACGGTAACAGAGAAAGAGAAGGTAGTTAAGACTTATGGGGTCCTTTAGAACTACTAAGGAGCCACACAGCAGACATACAACTCAGCTACATGTAATTGGTATCCCACAGCTGTATGGGAACCATGATGAAGAGTCAAGGATGACAGAAACATCCAACTATCAGCAAAGGATAATGCAGCTCCAGAAGAGACAGCTCAAGGGAAGAACAAGATCTACACCATCAACACATATGCTCTGTCTAACTAACCTATACTAGCAGGTTAATCAGCTAATCTGCTGGTACAGTGAGCTTGCCTAAGGAAGTCATGGAATCTGCCAATGTTGACCTCAAGCACCACCCTACCAGGCCTTTCAGAGCCTTCCAACCCCCCTGAATCACCTCATGCTCTGCTTAAAGATCCACATGATTACTTAAAAACTACAATGGGGAAAGCCAGGATTGCAGTCATTGAACAAGGTGATCATGTCAGCATCACACTTATTGACCCCCCCCCAAGATTTATGACCCTAATTCTGGTTTCAATTGTGGTTGTAAGTTGAGGACTACCTGTATATTTTGTAGAAGTCTCTTCTGGCTTTTGCAAGAGCCAATGAAGGCTACTAATCAACAGGATTCTCCAGCCCTGAAAAAACTGGAAAACTCTTCTGCTCATTCACTGTCTTTTATAAATAAAAAGGATTAAGAGAAAATGGGGAGACTTCAAGGCAATGCATAGTGCTTCATCAAGGTAAATGTCATTGCTTCTTTGTCTCAATAAAGCAAATCCCATTGTCTCTATAGCAGGGGTTCCCAACCTGGGGTGGTCGCACCCCCTGGGGGTGCGAGAGGATATTTCAGGGGGGGCGAGAAAAGTCCAGGTAAATAATAGGATATTGGCTATATGTTGGCATTTTTATTTATTATGCAATGGATTAACTTTATTTTCATTTTAGAGTTAAGTATCATTATTTAGTGGCCGTCACATACATAGCTGAAAAGATTCAATCCTACCATATATTTAACGCGTTCAGTAGTTCCTAAAGTCTAAATTTCAGGGGGTGCGAGGTTCGAGTGAAATTTCTTTAGGGGTGCGGGGCGAAAAAAAAGTTGGGAACCACTGCTCTATAGTGTTAAACATTTTGTCAGAGCAACTTAATCTTACCTGTTCCATAAGTGCATATAGTGTACTTGAATACTGCCTTTGGCTCAACAATCTACATGCATGATTTGGTCACGAATCTAACTTTAAACAAATGTGTGATTGCATTTCAACAAATTCAAAGTAACATAAAAGGTTTAAACTGTCTATGTCCTAATACAGAGGGGACAGTCAACACTTTGAAGGACTGTGGGGAAAATTTGAGGCTTGATAAGTGGCAACACATCTTGGACCTTGGCTGGTCTTGGAAAGTAAGCAGAGTGATGCCTGGTTAATATTTTGATGGAAGGCTACTAAAGAATATTAGTGTGCAACTAGGTTAGGAAGTTGAGGAACTGTCCCAAAAGAAGCCAGGACAAACTATTTTGTAGTATAGCAAAGAAAACGATCTGGATGGGTCCCAAAACTCCACAGGAGCTCCTAACTAATTAGCCAAGTAAGGGGAAATAGGGATTTGCCATCAGCAAATAACTCCTGGATAATAAAGAGAGATGATAGAAGAGGCAGAGCCAAGGGGCGGAGTTAAGAGAGTAATCAGACTGGAGTTGTTATGTTGCCACAAGTGATCCATGTCCAGCCTCTCCCCCAAATTCATTAACTCTCATCAAGTAGAGGCAATTAATTACTTAATTTACTGTGGATTATTAATTGACTTCAATAGATTCTTATGTATAGGCATGACCAACACATCTTCATACTTAATGTATGGTCCTGATTCTTTGCACCTGACATCAAGTAGAGGCAATTAATTACTTAATTTTCTGTGGATTATTAATTGACTACAATAGATTCTTATGTATAGGCATGACCAACACATCTTCATACTTAATGTATGGTCCTGATTCTTTGCACCTGACAAGAGCAGACATTTCAACAAATATACTCATCATTTTGATTATAATCATCATAACTGAAATGATGTCTATACCTGCACTCATGCTCATTTTATGCTATTTATGCTCATTTTATGCTACTTGTGGTCTAATAAAACAAAGTTACATACTGAAGCTACTTCTGTGCCCCAGTTACATCTAGGTATCTTGGTTAATTGTAGCAAGCTGCAAGTTGTTCCAGCTCATATGATTTTTAGTTGCGGAGTTTCTGCTGGCATAGTGATAAGTTGTAGGAAGACATCACTTGAAAAATATCTTATATTAAGCAGCAATAAAAGGCATAAGGGTAGAAAGGAGCAGATACACATAAACAATAAATTAAGAGTTCTGGCATTGTGATGGTTGTTTAATGGAAGAGAGAGCACTTATAATAGTTTTGTCTTTTTGCACAATAATTCAAACCAGAAACATGTCAGTGTCGGGAGAGAAGTTGCATATGAAAGCTGGATAGATTTGAATTCTTTGGCATCCTGATGAGAAATGTGAACAGTTGGTTGCACAATTTAAATAGACTTCTTGGATTTAAGGAAAAATGTAAGGACCATATTTACACAATGACCTATTAGTTGCTCTCCAAGGGCATTTATCCTTTTGCTGTGGCAATGTATGGCTAACTATCCCCTACAGCCATTTTGATCAGGCCACTCAGCTGCCACAAATCTGGGACCCTTCACTTTGTGAGTTTCTGGTAAACTGCTTAGAAAATGAAATAAAAACCTAAAAGTGATCTTATGAGTGTTGATGTGCTGAGGACACAGTTGGAGCAGGGGTGGGATTCTACTGGTTCTGTCCACTTCTGTAGAACCGGTTGCTCTGAAGAGCAGCAAGCAGAGAGCATACATAAAACCGGTTCTATGTTTGCTGCTGTTTTGGCCCTCCCACCTGCCCGGGCTCTTACCTGACCTTTATTTCCTGCGTTTTCAACCACAGCTGCTTTGTGCTACACAGCTGCAGTTGAAAAAGCAGGAAAAAAGGGCTTTTTCAACCACTGCGCACTTGCATGCAGTGCTGCTCAGCTGTCCGGGCAGCTCAGCAGGTCATAAATTGCACTTGTATGCGTGCGTGATGCAGAGCGACAGAACCGGTAGTTATACCGGTCGGATCCCATCCCTGAGTTGGAGGGACTAACCTACATCCCATGTGCTGCCGTGGGAGGAAACAATGTGAAATGTAAAATGAAAACAGAAAGTGTGTTCTATCAACTTTAGTTTTGTGGCCTGCTCTAGAACTTTTTTTAGTTTAGCTGGAAACAACCAATCCCAGAGTTGTTTGATGATAGTGACTAAGCCCATTTTGGTATCTTATCTAAATAGAAGACTGAACTGCTTGGAAACAGCATTTCTCTCTCACATGATATCACATGATTGTGCTGAAGTACCTGTTGAGGGGACTGGGGAAAGTAAGCAATGTGACAGAAGGTGAATATATGTGTCCCAGGATAAGAGAAGTTCCCTGAAGATGGACTCCAGCAAGAGTCCCAAAGCTCGGATTAGGTCCAGTAAGATGTTTATATTGCCAACGTAAAAAAATATTCAGCTGTTCAAATAATGGCAGACAAATTTACACCCAGAAGACAAAGCAAAGGAAATGATAAGGAAATAACCCAATTAAACTAAGTGAAACAAAAGAAAAATCAATGCTGTGTCCGATACCTACTGATGATTACCGTATTATTGAGCTTCCTGAACCAAAGATCTTATTATAAATGATCAGATAGATGCTTATTTGCTACCTGCAAAGCAAACGTTGATGTAGATGGACCATTCCATCCACTACAAAAACAACAATCCTTTTATTACTTAACATTTGCTTGATAGAGGCATCTCAGGGCCAATCAGCTATAGAACTATTTTTTTTTTCTTATACCAGATGTTAGATAGAGGTATTTAAAAATGGCATGTTTTAGCCCTAAAGATTTGCTGATTTAAACAAAGTAATGATTATAAAGGAGCAGATCAATTTTCCCACCATTTTTATCTGAAAATAAATGAGCTTACATATTTAGTACTACCTAGGAGGAGGGAACTATATAGTTTACACTAATCTCTTTACTGCGCTCGCTTGCAGTAAAAAAAAAAAAACAAGTCAAGGGACCATCGTTATAGTAATAGCAATAGCAGTTAGACTTATATACCATTTTACAGTGTGTTACGGACTAAGCAAACGCGCTGTTCTAAAATCCTAATAGTTTTACTTCTACGGCAGGTTCATAATCCTGCACTTCTGATTGGCCCGCGAGTAGCGGATCCTGATGGGTCAATTCTGGCCGATCTGATTGGCTGTTAATGGGCGCCGCTGATTGGCCGTTCCCAGCGCGGCAAACTCAAAAGCATTGGCTGTTGTGACAGCAGCCAGCCCTATAAAAGGGCTGCTGCTGCCCTAGTATTTTGCTCTGTTCTGAAGTCACTATTAAAGAGTTGAGTCACTACCCGATGCCTCGTCTCCGTTCCTTGCGCCCACGCTCCAGACTTAACACTGGCGACGAAGGTGGGATGCGGAGACATTAGAGCTGACTGAACACCCAACGAACCTACAGAGCACGTGGCTGAGAGCGCACCGAAAGAGGCGGCAGAATGACCAGCAACGCCATACCACCCGCTCCATTTGACCCGGCAAACGAAGACTGGGACTCGTATATGGACAGGTTTCAGATGTTCCTGGAAACCAACAATCTGAAGGATGCTTCGCCTGGCAAGAAACGAGCTGTATTCCTGACCCATTGCGGGCCTGCCGTTTTCAAAATGGCAAAGGCGCTTGCAAAACCAGCGGAAGTCAAGACAATGGACTGGGACAACCTCGCCCCAATCTTCCGGGCCCATTATGCCCCAGCGGTACCAACGCTCATCCGAAGACACGAGTTTTACCAGAGGGACCAACAGGAAGGCGAGAGTGTTGGAGACTTCATCGCCAACTTTAGGAACCTAGGTGGACTCTGTGGCTTCACCAACCTCGAAGAAGCCATGAGAGACCGGATTGCCTTGGGTCTCAAAGACCCCACAACCCAGAGCAAGATAATGGCAAAGGGAGACATCGCCCTCGCAGATGTCATCGCCGACGCTACTGCAGCAGAAGCAACCAGGAAGTCAGCCGCTCGAATGCGCCGAGCAAACGCACTGCACTGCCAACTCGCCAGCGATGCCACATCGTTTTCCGAGAGACACGCAACAACCACTCACCATGAGGACCTCGAATCCTCATCAGAAAGCGAGGAAGAAGAGGTCAACAGACTCAGGTCAGAACGCGACCAGCGGGACCAGCGGAATCGGAAATCCCCATACCAATGCTCCGGGTGCGGGGGTAGCCATCCGCGATCTGACTGCAAATTCCTAGACTCACTCTGTCGTTCCTGTGGGAAGAGGGGCCACATCGCGAAGGTCTGCAGAAGCAAACGAGGACCCAGCCCAACCAGGAGAGAAAACAATTTCCGACAGACCGCCGGCACCCCACCAGCAAATCGGGACCGCCAAGGCACTCAATGGAACCTACACTACAGAAACCGAGCACCTGTCACTTCATCCAGACGTGAAGAAGCGCATCAGACTATCATCATCGGCCACGCATCGTCCCTTGATGCAAGAAAAATCCGAGTGAGGGTCAGTATCAAGAATCGTCCATGCATTATGGAAGTCGACTCTGGATCATCCCTATCCATGGTCTTATGGAAAACCTTCAAGCAGCTGATCCCTGACATCCACCGCCAGGACCTCAGCACTCAAAAAATCATATTGAAAGACTACCAGGGAAACCAAATCCCAGTTGCCGGATCCAGCAATGTCCGAGTAACATTCAAAGACCACACTGCAACCCTACCGCTGACCATCGTCGATTGAGATCAACCCAGTCTTCTGGGTTTGCAGTGGTTTGCACCGCTAGGAATTGAGCTAGCTGGCATCAACCAGACTGGGAGTGATGACTGGGAAGCAGCCCTCATCCAGGAATTCCAGGATGTGTTCAGCGAGAAGCTTTATGCAATGCCTGTGTATCAAAAGTACAAGGGATCCCCCATATCATTTAACCTCAGCCCCGAAGTTGCGCCCATTCGCCTTAAGCCTCGTCGAGTGCCCTTTGCACTCAAGCCAAAGATTGATGAACAATTGGACAAATTAATAGCCCAAGGCGTGTTGGAACCGATTGACCACGCTCGATGGGAGACCCCAATTGTGACCCCCATAAAACCAGATGGATCGTTGAGAATTTGTGGGGATTACCGGGCCACCCTCAATCACGCGCTCCAGCAGAGTGCTTACCCTGTACCTGTGGTCCAACACCTTCTTCATTCCCTGGGAGGTGGAAAAATATTTGCAAAATTGGATCTAGCTCAGGCGTACCAACAGTTGCCCATAGACACCCAGACTGCCGAAGCCCAGACTATAGTTACGCATAGAAGGGCCTTCAAATGTAATAGACTTCAGTTCAGAGTAAGTGTAGCACCTGGAATTTTCCAGAGTTTGATGGAGAGATTACTGCAAGGCATAAAAGGGGTCGTGCCATACTTCGATGATGTTTTAATAGCTGCCCCTACTAGAGACCTGTTAGAAAAACGACTCAGACTGGTTCTACAGAAATTCAAAGATGCTGGCCTGAAGGTCAAGAAGGAGAAGTGCCAACTCTGTACGGAGAAGGTTGAATTCCTGGGCTACCTTCTTGACAAACAGGGAATTCACCCAACTGAAAAAAAAACTATCCGCAATAAAAAACGCCCCAAAACCTAGGAATAAAACAGATCTCCAAGCCTTCCTAGGACTCATTAACTTTTATAACATCTTCTTACACCAGAAGGCGACTGTTGCTGAACCCCTGCATAGGCTCCTCGACAAGAAGGCTTCCTGGGTCTGGGGGCAATGGGAAGAGCGTGCCTTTCAGCAAGTCAAGGACCTTTTAACTTCAGATGCTGTATTGATACAATACAACGAAACTTTACCTCTAACCGTCACCTGTGATGCCTCACCGTTTGGGGTAGGAGCAATCCTGAGCCACATCCTGCCAAACGGTACTGAGGCACCCATTGCATTTTTTCAAAGACCTTGTCAAAAACTGAGAGGAACTATAGCCAACTTGATAAAGAGGCCCTCGCTATTGTAGCAGCGATCAAACGATTCCACGAGTATGTATATGGAAGACCCTTTTCCATTATCACCAATCACAAACCGTTACTTGGCATCTTAGCAGGAGACAAACCAACGCCCCACATCTTATCGCCTAGAATGATGCGTTGGTCGGAGTTACTAGCCGCATACGATTACCAATTGCTACACCGCCCGGGAAAAGCCATTCCCCACGCTGACGCTTTAAGCCGCTCACCGCTACCTGAAGTCATAGACGATCCAGCTCCAACTCTAACTACGCTTCAAATCGAAACCCTTCCTTCTCCACCACTGACTGCACGAGATATCGCCTCGGAGACAAGGAAGGATCCTTGTTTGGCACGAGTCCTCAGCTGGGTAGAAAGAGGTTGGCCTGACAACGAACCCAACAACACCTTCAAACCTTTCAAAAATCACCAGACAGAACTCTTCTCACAAAAAGGATGCATATTGTGGGGAGACAGAGTCATCATTCCAGAGCGGCTACAGCACAAAGTCCTGAAACTATTACACAATGGACATCCTGGCATTGTGCGAATGAAGGCACTAGCGAGGAGCTACGCTTGGTGGCCAGGTATAGATAAGCAAATAGAAACTTGGGTGGCCACTTGCAGCAAGTGTCAGGAAACTCGCTCAGCTCCGCCAAGAGCCCCACCAACTGAATGGGAAACACCCCGGGGTCCCTGGTCCCGCATCCACATCGATTTTGCGGGACCTACCAAGGGGCATACATTTCTCATAACTGTGGATGCCTATTCCAATTGGCTAGAGGTCCACAAAATAAAGAGCACCACCACAGAAGCAGTCGTCAAAAAACTAAATAAACTATTCGCTACGCATGGGTTGCCAGACGTCCTGGTCTCAGATAATGGACCCCAATTCACTGCTCTTGCATTTGAACAGTACCTCGCAGACCGGGGAATACGTCATGCCTTAACTTCGCCTGCTCACCCTGCAGCCAATGGGAGAGCTGAGAAAATGGTCCAATTCGTAAAGAAAACCTTACACAAGATGGAAAGAGGAGACATCGACGAGAAAGTGACCAGGATGCTCCTCCTCCAACACATTACCCCACACAGCATCACAAACAAAACCCCAGCCAAACTCCTGATGGGACGGAAACTTCGCTCACATCTTGACCGCCTACATCCCACCTACATGCCAGAACAACCCTTGGGGTCCAGCAGCAGGTACCGCCCATTCAGGGTAGGCGACTCAGTTTTTGCGAAAAACTTCTCAGGAGACCCATTGTGGGTCCCCGCTACTATAACTCAACTTACGGGGCCCCGTTCCTACCGTTTACAAACTGCTGATGGGAAAATGTGGAAGCGCCACATTGACCAACTTCGCTCCAGACTAGCTCCTACCTCCATCACAAGTCCCGAACCTCAAACCTGGGGGGGAAGGGAAAGCGAGGGGGCTGAAAAAGAGCTAGCATACGACACGGGACTTGAAAACCGAGAGTCAATGCAACCAACCCCGGGATATTCACCTTCCAGAGGAGGGCTGGACCAGATGACCGCCTCGCCACAGAGCAGCCCTGCGATGGCAACTAATCCAGGAAATTCAGGAGCCAGTCTTGACGGGAGCAGGGATGACAGCCCCGAGGCGCCCAGCATGACAGTTGACCCAGCTGGGCCGTTGAGCTCAGTGAACAGCCCAGCAGAACCAGAGCCTGGGTAAGGACTGTTGGAGCAATGCAGATCAGGCAGACAGGTGAAACGACCTGCATATTTAAAAGAGTACATCACCCCACCCCTCAGACAGAACCTAGGGGGGAGGGATGTTACGGACTAAGCAAACACGCTGTTCTAAAATCCTAATAGTTTTACTTCTACGGCAGGTTCGTAATCCTGCACTTCTGATTGGCCCGCGAGCAGCGGATCCTGATTGGTCAATTCTGGCCGATCTGATTGGCTGTTAACAGGCGCCGCTGATTGGCCGTTCCCAGCGCGGCAAACTCAAAAGCATTGGCTGTTGTGACAGCAGCCAGCCCTATAAAAGGGCTGCTGCTGCCCTAGTATTTTGCTCTGTTCTGAAGTCACTGTTAAAGAGTTGAGTCACTACCCGATGCCTCGTCTCCGTTCCTTGCGCCCACGCTCCAGACATAACACAGTGTTTACAGTCCTCTCTAAGCAGTTTATAGAGTCAGCATATTACCCCAACAATCTGGGTCATCATTTTACCAACTTCGGAAAGATAGAAGGCTGAGTCAACCTTGAATTGATCAAGATCGAACTCCTGGGAGTGGGCACAGTTTGCCTGCAATACTGCATTCTAACCACTGCACCACCACGGCTCTTTTTATAGAGTCCAAGCTGTTATCCATCCCAACACTGGTGCCTCCCTCTCACATCTTCTGCTAACTCTGACTGTAGTAGCATTTGTGCAGTTTCCTAATACAAGAATGAATAGCATCCAAACTGTTCCCAATTCTTGACAATAAATTCAGCAGACAAAGGACTGTCATTCTCATGTCATCTACTAATAAACTCAGAGAACCAGCCAGGACAAACATGTCAGCTTGGTTGCACACATGAATGGGAGAGAGAGGTTTTTCCTGTTTCTTCTCTGATAAGTTCTGACATCCAGGCAGCTAATGAGATAAAGAAATAGCAAGGGTCAGTGCAGTGGCAACCACACAGTCACCGTTGGACTACTGGCACTCCCCTTTAAATGATTCTGAAAGGTCAGGACCTCGATAATGTGTTTCATTTCATCAAGAATGGTGAGAAAACCCATCTCTGAGGAGAAAAAAAAAAAAAACGGAGAGATAAACGTACTTTTCTGAAGATGAATCAGAGGACATTTACTAGACTTACTTCCAGGGGTAGGCCTCAAAAATTTTAGCAAGGAATTCTCTGCTTGGTTGCTAGGTGGGCATGGCCATGGTAGGTGTAGCCTAGTCAGCCTCCTGCACCATGGCGGGGAGGGGCATTTTTGCCCTTCCCGGGCTCCGGAGGCTCTCTGGAAGCCAGAAACAGGCCCATTTCCGGCCTTCCCGAACTTCTGGGAGGCCTGTTTTTCGCCCTCTCCGAGCCTCCACGCATGCACTGCACTTACCTGCATCCAAAACGAGCCACTCCTGGGACTCCTGGGAAGGGCAGGGTAGGGTGGGCGGGGAGGAGCCAGCCAGGAATGGGATTTGGGGGGTCTCTGAATCTTAGCTAGGGGGTTCTTCCAAACCCCTGCAAACCCCCAGCAGCCCACCCCTACTTGCTTCCTTCCTTCTTCCCTCCCTCTCTCTTTCTTTTCCTTTCTTTTTGCTAAATGTACTGTAGGTTTATGGTAGAGAATACAAAGTGGGTGTGGGGAAAGCTTCTAGTTTTTTTTTTCCTGGTTTTTGCAGCCTTTAATTGGTCTTGGTACATGGGAAGCCTTGAAAACAAATGATTTCCTGTTTTGTTTTTTTTCCTGCCTCTGTCTTAATTGAAGTTAAACATTTAGTTAAGGCAACACCTTGGGGGTAACCGATTAAATGTTTGAACTGCTAATCTATCATGACTGAAACATGGCATCATAATGTCGTACAAGATGTTAAGTTATTAAAAGACAAATGGCAATTTTAAGTGTTTAAAATTAGTGTATAGTAAATCTATAGAGCCTTAAGGCTACTCATTCTTCCCCTCTGTGAATTTCAATATTCCTTAATATCATCGGCTTAGATACAGCTCAGTATAAAAGAAAAGAAAAAGGCAGCGGTGCACTGACATTTCAGCCATACAATTCCAATATACAAGTACAGCAGTCCTTGTTTAACAATGGCACTTGGGTCCAGAATTTCCGTTACTAAAAGATGCAGACATAAAGCTCAATTTCACACGACCATTTC
This sequence comes from Notechis scutatus, assembly GCF_049901735.1. NCBI lineage: Eukaryota > Metazoa > Chordata > Lepidosauria > Squamata > Elapidae > Notechis > Notechis scutatus. The sequence continues at coordinate 88,154,500 of NC_142009.1, read as the reverse complement.
ACTAAGAAACTGCAGTTTATTTATTTATTTGTTTTTATTTGTCAATTGCTTACAAGATAATAGGTATAAGTAAAAACATAGTTATGAATCCAATTCTGGCACTTTCCTGACTGCCATTGTTAAACAAATTGTGGTGGGTTGTTAAACAAAGACATTGTGTTTCACAGTTCGTGTCCTCCTGCCAGGTTCTGCATTGACTTTGTTTGTGGGAAGCTGTCAGTGAAGATTGCAAATGGCCATTGTGTGACCACTGAAAACTGCAATGTTTTAATCATGAGTTGGGTGCCAAGAGGTGGGAATCATATGACCACCAGGATGCTGTGATGGCCAGAACTTTGAGGACCGGTCATAAGTCATTCAGTGCTGTTGCAAGTTCAGACGGTCATTAAATGAATGATTGTTAATTAAGTCTGCCTGTAGCTGGAAACTGAGAGAAGTTGTATGAAAGGGTTTCCCTTTATAGCAGAGAGTAGATATCACCGAGATCATTATATTCAAGGACAATGTAGTTCAGTTTTTAATGATATTTTTTAATACTTTAAAAAAATAAATCTTCTCAGAAAAAGTTGTATTTCCTTCTCTGCTCTGTAATTGATTATTACTGCAGTTCTTTTGTGCCCTCACATACCTACTTAGGCATGAGCTTAAACCATGAGTTTTACTTTTTTTCCAACATCATAGTTTTTTAAAATGTTCCTTATTTTAGAAAAGTTTTGCGGGTTCTAAGTTCCAATTAAAAAAGAAACGAAAAGAACTTGCCCTTCTTACAGAGGGGCAATACCTATTCAAATGTAAATAGGTATACCCTTTTCCCGTGAGATTGATTTCTGCATCGAAAAATATGAATTATGATATGGTCCCGGCAGTGCATATAAATAAACTCCTGTAGATCTAGCCTTATTTCACAGGTATTGGGTAGTAGTACCCTTTTTTTTTCTAACAGAAGAAGAAAAAACAAGAAGGAAAGACTAGAAGAACTATGCTTTTTTAAAAGAAGACTTGGTTTAAAAAATGTGCAATTCAGGCCAGAATGGAGTACTTTTCCCTCAAAAATAGATTAATATTGGGAATGCAGATGGGTTATTATCATTTATGCATTTCTGATTGCACATTTCATGCTCTGCAGAACCAGCCTTTTACTCCTTCCTGGCATACAAACCATTACACCCAGGAGCATTTCGCAGAAGAAGAGGCAGGGTAGAATCTTCTTCATCATGTTCCACTGTGACTCATTAAGTTGGAGCAGAGCTATTGTGTGACAGTTTTCTGTTATTTTGGGGGGTTTATTCTTTCCCAACTAAATTACTGTTGGAAAAAAAATGGGTAAAGGGGCCTTGAAATGGTCTCTTTGTTCAGCTCTCTGCTGTCCATCAACCAAATAATGATGAAGAGAATGATGCATGAGGACAAGGATGAAGATGACAAGGAGGAGGAGAAGGAGGAGGGGGAGGGGAGGAGGAGGAGGAGGAGGAGGAGGAGGAGGAGGAGGAGGAGGAGGAGGAGGAATAACTATCAGGTTAATGTTAACTCTTAGAAACTACACAGATAGATTTTCTCCCGGACATCAACCAGATAGGTAGGTCTCCAAAAAAAAAAAGACCAAATGTGTTGTTACAGAAACAGATAACCAAAGAAAAATTTAAAAATGGATCAAATTCATTTGGGGCTATGAAGAAAAAAGTAAAAAAATTCCTCAGGGTCTTCTCTACAGAGAAAGCCAGTAGGACAGCAGCTTATAATGTCAGCAACGCCTTCATTCCAGCCTGTTCTATGCATGAGGGTGGCCAGAACATGGAGAGTCTAATGTCCACAACATCACAGCATTGCTGTGCAAACTTTCCCCTATTCTATCTGCTTGCGTTGCCACTTTGCCTGCCCCGAAAGAGCAAAGAGAGACATTTCTCCACTCCTCTACTCGTTGTAGAATACCTTATGCCACCAGACTTGAAATTCTAGAACTAGAAAACCTTGAATTACGCCGTCTTCGGTCTGACTTAAGCATGGTATATAAAATCATACCTTGCAATGTCCTACCTGTCAATGAATACTTCAGCTTCAACCATAACAACACAAGAGCACACAATAGATACAAACTCAAAGTTAACCGCACCAAACTTGATTGCAGGAAATACGACTTCAGCAATAGAGTGGTCAATGTCTGGAATACTCTACCCGACTCTGTAGTCTCTTCCCCAAACCCCAAAAACTTTAACCTTAGACTGTCTACTATTGACCTCACCCCTTTCCTAAGAGGCCTGTAGGGGGCGTGCATAAGCGCACCAACGTGCCTACCGTCCCTGTCCTATTGTTTCTCTTATTCTTTTATTTTTTTCTTATATGTACCCATTTCATGTATTCACAACCATGTATACATTTATACTTATTATCTTGTAAACAATTGGCAAATCAAATAAATAAAATAAATAAAATAAATAAACATTGCAATGCCACTTTCACAATCCGGATAAAAGTGGTACTCTCCCAGTTGTGTGATCCAGAGTGGAGTGTTGGTAGTTTAGGTACCATGCATTGGTCATTTTCCTTACCTTGTTTAAAAATGTCTTTGTGAGATGAAACTGACTCATACATTCTCAGGTCCAGCTGTCATTTTTTCCATTTTTCTTTGAAGATACAGGACTAGGAACAAAGTAGCTTAACTACATGCAGGTTTCTCATTTGAAGCCACTCTGTGCAAGCAAGTCCTGCTTTAATTATTGCAGGGTTTATAAGGGTATAATTGATGTGATGGCACCACTCACCGTTTTTATTACTATTTGAATCCTACATTTGTATGATCAAAAACAGTCCCACGATACCTATACGTTACTTTTTTCTATGTGTCCAGATTACATTTGAGATAAAATGAAGGGACAAAGGCTCAAATTTTCTTTCCTGGGGAACACTTCCTTCATCTATTAATCTGTTGAGAAATCTGTTCATGCCCGCCATCAGATTCTATGTAATCCAGGGCTTGTTTTAAAAGAGAGTGAAGTGTTTACCAGGTGGCACACTACATTTGTGAAATGTGGTGGTGGATCTCATCTCTCCCTCTCCCTCCATCTCTCTCTCTCCCTCCCTCCCTCCCTCTCTCTCTCTCTCTCTCTCTTTATCTATCTATCATATTTCTAAACCACCCATCTCTCTCAAAAAGGGGCTCATTAAAGCTCATTATGGTGCCTTATATGTATTATTGTCCTTGAAGTGCTCTGTATAGCATTTCAGGGTAAACTTACATGTGACTGCTGATTCATTGCATGTGTATATATGAATTGATTCCACAAGAATATACTGTATGTTAAGAAGATCCATATATTTGTTACTTGTTGATTTGTTTTCAAATGCTTGTATCGTTTGGTGAACAACATTCAGATTCCCACATTCAGGCAAATCTTTCCAACGGAAGTAAATAAAACATTTAAAGCTTAAAAACGTTTTAAAACAGTTTTGCATTGTAAATGGGAAGAAAAAATCATATCTGAAAGTCTGTAAATGCAACAATATATTAATGCAACAATACCAAAACGGAAGTTTTGTTGACTTCTAAATCTAAACAAAGATTACCCCCATGCCTATATCTTGACTATGGTGTTTTGCTGTCTTTTCTAGTTACAGTTTTTGTTTTAGCAGATAGCTTGAAAGTGAATACTTTTTGGAAACCTTGTTCCTTTATTTCAAGTGATATATATTTTTTTTTGCAACAGTCGCTTCTGAAAACCAACCAATTTGCTGAAAAGAGTGGTTGCTTTGATATCAACCTATAATTGCGCCGTATTTCAAAAATGATGACCAAAAAAACCTCACCAGAATGCATGATGCTAAACTTCCTTTTGAGCTACCCATCCTGGATTTCAAAGGCAGTCCAGCTAATATGCAGTGGCAAGCCCATGTCAAAATCATACAGAAATTATTGGCAAGACAAGGACAATAAGACTTCTCTGACAGACCATCTGCTTCACCGTGAAGCATTCATGCAGCTCAAGTCTGTTAGTGCCTCGACTATTAATGAGGTGTTGTGCCGTACTTCCCACACCTTCCTCCTAGTGGAACACAACAGCAGTGACTGATAGAGCATCAGGAAGCGAATTTAGGTGGATGTGGCTTTCTTTTCTGTTGCTTTGAAAATGTGAAGATGGATTTTAAAAATGGAAAAGAGACCAAAACACATCCTGATTGCTCAGATTATGTTTCTAGATAGCATAAATTGAGTGGGGACAAAAGTGGGTAAAATCTCCCAGCCAATTTGAACTGAAGAAAACCTATGCAAATACTCCTTATATATTGTTAAAAAGAGTTCCAAAGGGTGAAGGATCTTAAGACGAAGGTCTCCAACAATTGCAGGGATGAGAAGAGAAAAGGCCAATTGGTGAGCAGAAATTTCTTCACAGGTCTTTGAGTTTTGCTCTGACATCTTTGATTTCCTGTCTGAAAGAAATTAGTTGGATTTTTCCATTGATTTTGTAATGTTGCCCTCTTTTAGTTGTTTCTATAATTGATTCCAACCAAGCTTGCTAAAGAGAGATCCAACCTAGAAGTTAGGAGAAATTTCTTGACAGTGAGAGCAATTCATCAATGGAATATTTTCCCTTCTGGAATTTTGGGTGCTCCACCACTGGAGGTTTTCAGAAATATAGTGGACAACCTCTTGACTGGGATGGCATCAGGTTCCTGCCTTGAGAAGGCTGTTGGAATAGAAGACTACCAAAGTCCCTTCCAGCCCTATGCTTCTAAGTTCCATGTGACTCTATAGCCTGGAATAATTGACCTTAGAAGAATGATCAAGAGTAGGAATTTATTCATATTAATTTAAATGTTAATATTTAAATAATACATTAAAACGAAATGGAACAGGCTCATAAAGTTGATAGAAGCAGTTATCCAGACCATTAAATCTAAAACAGTCTACGTTTTGTTGGATCAACTTGGAATAAGTGTCCTGTGGATTCTTATGCTAGAATAATTTACAGTAACATTGGAGCTCATTTTTTTTTTCTGGATGAATATCAAGATCAAAAGGAAAAATACAGGAAATGTGGCTGGTTTGGTAAATGTGAATATTTCCTCAAAACTGATAAACTGAAATTGTTTTCATAGCAATGTTGTTTAAAAACTACCTTTTAAAACTTTTTATAGCATGTATGAGTGTGTGAGTGTGATCTAAATGACCATATACTGTACTCTTTGATTTTTTTCTCTTAATTAACTGAAAATGCCAAATAATTGTTCACCCAAAAGTCACAAAATCATTTCCCCCAAGTTCTTTGTTTTGTTTCCAAGATGATGCTTTATTCCTGCAAATTTGTAACAGCCTGCAAAAGCTAATATCTGAAAGAGGAGCTTCTGTCATTATAGCTAATGGCTGTTATGCTTAGTTTGTTATTATTCATTTGCATCGGGTTGTTTGAAGCTCTTGGAGGTATTTAAAAGAGTTATAGCCATTCAGTTTTGCCTCTCTCAGAATCATTAATTTTCTGTTCCAGGAAGGCATTAACATTTTAGTGCAATTTGTTCCTTTGATTTATGACCACAGATAAAACTCTCCTTCCCTTCCCCCTTCCCTTCCCTTCCCCCTTCCCTTCCCTTCCCCCTTCCCTTCCCTTCCCTATAGGATTTGCATTTAAAAAAAAGAATCTGTTGATATGCTCCAATACTATATAGTATTACAACATCCCTATTAATAGTGACTACATATTTTTTCAATATCTTGATTTTTTCGTACATTGTTATAGCAGCACCTACACAATTCACCACCTGGATTGTGATTATGGCCAGCAGATTGGGATATAATTTTCTTCTGAGGCCTATATTAGGTTTCAGGAACAACCATATTTCTCTTTGGCATTTGGCATCATTTACAATAAAGTGTTGCTTTTGATTCCTTGCCTCAGGAAGGAAACAAAATAATGACATGATTTGAGTAGTAAAATTCCTATAGGAATTCCTAGAGGAATTTTGGTCAGTGTTGACATTTGTCAAGGTCAATGGCTTCAATGGTTGACCTGTCAAGGTCAATGGCTTCAAGAGGACTTCTTAGGAAGAGCTACTGTTGTGGCAATAAATTCTCTCTGCTGGTATCTATTTGTTTTGTTCTGTGTTCTAGGCAAGGACATGATGCTGAAAACTGTAAATAATGTACCCAAGTAAGCCCATGGAAAAGCCCATCATGCACTGGGAGTAAACAGTCTTGATGATGGGCACCACATGGCCTGCAGTGGCAATTTTTCTTTGGCTTCCCTTGATTTGAAACCTACTCCTTTGGAAGACCCCATGGTGAGTGGCCTGAATCAAGAAAAATATCACCCAAACCAATGATCACGGAAGTCTTCATCCCATTCTCAACTATGGAAAAGGTCCCATCCATTCTCAGGAGACATACAGACATCACCACAACAAACCCCATATAGAGAGAGTGTCTCTGGCATTGACCACTTTTTAAGGGCTACTGCAATTTTCAGATATTTGAAGAATTGCCATATAGAGAAGGGAGTACATTTGTTCTTTGTTGTCCCAACCCTAGAATTAATGGCTAGACGTTATAGGGAAATTAACTCGGCTTAGATATTAGAAGGAATTTCCTAATGGGAACGGCTAGAACCTACTGCAGATGTATGGGAAACTATGGACCCTTTATGACTCATGGACTTCAATTCCCAAAATTCCTGAGCCAGCATGGCATGGCTGGCTCAGGAATTCTGGGAATTCAAGTCCACTAATCATAAAAGGGCCACAGTTTCCCACACCTGACCTAGTGGGTTACATTGCCCTATGTAATGGGATCTTCTCCTTCACTGGAGATCTTCAAATGGAGTCTGTCCAAAATGATTTAGTAGATCCTGCACTGAATAGAGGGCTGCACTAACCTCTGAAATGCTTTAAAATGTTATTATTCTATTACCTATCTTATTTGCTACCTCCCTATGCTTTCAGTCTGAAAAATAAAAGCCACTTTCCTCTATGAAGCATTTTTCTTGAAAAATGTTGCCAATGTTATGAACCAAAGCCATTTACCCTCGTTTGTTTTTGTGGGTGGTTTTTCTTGTAGTTCTCGTAGCGTTTCAGTCTTTCTTCTTTTTCTTTGAATTTCAGGAAAGGTTCGGCCATTAACTGTATCCCTCAGAAACAAATATCACTAGGTTGGGTCAAACTTATTCTAGGTAAGTTCATGGAATGGTAGCTCAGAGGCATCATGTCTTTGCAATACACAGATGCATAAAGTACATTTGCCTCGACTGACCTTTCTCTGAACTAGTCGAAAAGATCCAGAACCCTTCAGTGAATTTCTCATTCTTTTCAGGCGGTATGATTAGGTCTACATCAGTAGACCTCGTTCACTTGACTGAAAATAGTTGTGAGATTAAAAATAACAAATCATGTTTCCAAGATTGACACATAAGGCCAGACTTTTCATGAAACGTAATTCTGTTTGTGAAGACAGAGAAGGAAACTAAAGTCAACTAAAGTGGTGGGATTCGGTACCGCTTTTTTAAAAAAAGCAAATAGATTTAGTGGTCACATAGATTTAGTGGTTAAGGTACAAAGCTAGAAAGTGGGTGAAAATGAGCTTTAGTCCCACCTTGGACACTAGGTCACCCTCTCTCAGCCCTAGAAAGAAGGCAAGGGCAAACTGGGGAGGGAGGGTGTGCATTGCATTCTGGGTGCTGGCATGCAAGTGTGTGTGAGCTGGCACGCGCACAATTTTTGGCACAGGAGCCCAAAAAGGTTAGCCAACACTGGCCTAGAATCCAGGGGGTTCTGGAAGCCAGCTGAGTGACCTTGGGCCATTCATTCTTACTCAGCCCAACTCACCTCACAGGATGGTGTTGTGGGGAAAATAGGAGGAGGAAGGAGTGTTTTATATGTTTGCCATATTGGGTTGTTGGTAAAATAATAAAGGTGGGATACAAATCTAATACATAAAACATAAAGTAAAACTACTTCTGAAATCTTTCCCAGAAAACTGCAGGGATTAGTCAAGGCAATTGCCAAGACTCAACACTGGCTCGTGGCACTCTCCCGCCCTCCCCCCACAAATAAAAAGCACAAAGAGACACTGCAAATACTAAGAATGATAAAATGTTCATTCTGGAAAGGATATTGTAATAGAAATTGAGCTGCATGTTTCCAACTTAATCCTATCCCTACCTAAGAGGTAAATCCCACTGAATTCAAAGATAGTTTCTCCAGGGTAACTGTGCACAACATTGCAGTCATGTAACACTGCACTTACATATATACATAGAAGCAAAGCCTGCTAAACTCAGAAGGATTTACTGTTAATAAATAAATCCTTCAAGGTAATCTGCTCCCATGAAAAACCAGTGCTGAGAAATTATAAGTTTTATGCCATTTAAAGAATGGCAAAAATGCCACGGTTAAGCACATAAGGATATTCACCACATTAGAACCTGGATATAAGCCAAGGCTAATAACAAACCTGGGAGGTAAAAGCCATTTGCTTTAACTGCATGCTAGAATAGGATTTGTAATTTATTAAGGTCTCACCAATCAGTGCATACTGATCAGCAATAGAGAAATATGCAGCCAATTCATAAACTCAACTGGACTGGTGCCTTTTCAATTCACATGAATGAAGAACTGACTTGATGGGTGTGATCTTCAAGGATTCATCTGTAGTTCTGGCAAACCATGTGTTCTGCAAAGCCATCTCCTGAAAAGTTCAGAGGCAAGCCAAGACCTTTTAGATTTTAACCATGAGGAAAATGTGGAAAAGAAAGAGAGAGGTTTCATAGGATGTACTTCTGACAAAATGATACTTAAAAGCACACCACTGTGAATTCTGAACATATGCAGCAGAAGATTAAAGTACTTTTGAAGCACTCCAAGATTTATTGGAAACAAGTTGAGCCATTCAGGGGCTTTTCCAAGAGGCAACTGGATTTTCTGTTTTTTCTTTAAAGGCATTTCGTTTCTCATCAAGAAGCAACTTCAGCTCTGAGCTGAAGAAGCTTCTTGGATGAGAAGTGAAATGCCTTCAAAGAAAAAACAGAAAATCCAGTTGCCTCTTGGAAAAACATATTTGGGACAGCCATGACCTGGATGACTGAGAATCTCCACAGAAACTCATGATTACTTTCTCCTGATTTTTTTTTTAGAGTACATGTTTTGCATGAAGAGGCTCTCAGGTTCATTGTCCAGCTAGGACCAGGACATTCCTGCTAGACAACCTGATTCACTACAGCTACCGGCACCTATCATATCATCTTGGCCCTTTTCTTCTTCTACTTTCTCAGGCACATCTTGATGGGCACAACCATTGGGCTCACTTACTCCCTGCTGTGCTAATCTTCTCTTTGCACTTAGTGCAAATGATTTAATGTCTGAATTAAATGGAGGAATAAAACAAGTCTACAAAATAAATACCTTTGGATCAAATAACCTCCCCCCACTATAACCATTGCTAGTGGTGCTCCACTAATATAAGCTTCTGGCTACAGTGAGGTAGCTTTTCATTACATGGCAGGGAGTATTAATTTGATCTTCAACTAATAGAAGAAGCCCAACGGTAGAATTATACTGTTAATTCAGGAGCCTGTGGTTTATAATAAAAAACATGAATCAACTCCTAGCTGTGCCTTTAAAATGTTTTTTTAATGTTTCACAATGTTTAATCAATGCCTATTTATTTAGAGTCAAAATTTCTTTAATTTTTGGTTTGAACTATACTATACTGTATAGTACTATACTATACTGTAGTAGGTTGAATGGAAAAAAAGATAGAAATATCACACATGGGTTATGCTTCCTAAGGAATGTCAGTGTCCAAAACTGAAAAGCAAAGATAATCTTTCAGAGTAAATAATATTGCCACTTTTAAAGATTGCTCCATCATCACACCTAGGGAATTTTGTTTTTAATCAGAGGCTTGAAAGCCAACAAGAAGTAAGAAACCTTTGTGGCCCACGAAAACGCTGATTGTGATCCATTATATGAGCAAAATACTTGGCTTTCTTGGTCTGAAGGCTTCTGCAAACCCGGGCCCAAGACCTTTTCCATATTTATTTATGGAAATTTCATATTTGCTCTCCTTCAACAATTAGTAAAACAGAACCGGGGACAGTGTTTCTTTCACTGTTTTATGGAGACTGGTTTTATTTATTTATTTATTCAATTTCTACAGCTGCCTATCTCAGACAAGTGACTCTGGCTGGCGAACCATTATAAAATCAATTAAAAAACAGTTTTGCATTTGATGAGGGAAGCAATACGGTACTGTTGACATTAACTGACTTTTATTACCTGAACCTAGTGCCTCTCTTGCTACAGAAGCTGTTACGTTCCTGTTTTAAGAGATTTTCTTGTCACATTACATACGTTCAGATCATTAAGTTACCTCATGAATTAACTTTAGTGAGACTGATACTATAATCCTATGTTCTTAGAAGTAAGTCTCATCAAACAGGCAGCTTTTGTCGTGATTAACTTTCTCCATGGTGGCAGTCCAAGCATATTTAGAATCTTAACTCTGGAAAAAAAAATTAAGCAATGTTACATATTCACCCATTGCCTTTTCCCATTTTAGTGTCAATGCAAATTTCATGCAAATTTTCAAAGTGAAAATGAATCTGAATATCTTGCTCTTGGTGCTTATTAAATTGCTCTCTGCAACTTTAATGTGGTATTTTGAATAATTCAAAACACTGCCTTTCCCCTTAAATGCTAGGTTGCTTCCCAAATGGATGAAAAATCTGAGATCTATGGTGACATGTCAAAATGTCATTGTCCAGTGGCATATTCACATATTTTTATAATTAGAACTATGAATTTAATTTACAGTATTTCCTGTTATTATTATTTTTAAATATTTCGTGGATAAACATACACAATGCACAAATTCTTACTTTAAAATCTTACATGAGGAACTGGCCAAAATGTACCAAATTTGTGTTTCAAATAGTATATAATACTTGTTATTTACTCATTGTACAGCCTTGCCGACCCAATTAATTCAGAAGCTGTTAACAAATAATGGAAATTAATTGAAGCCTTATGTAATTGTGCCTCATAGTGATGATAATTAAACCACACGGGCTTATCATAATGATGGGTAGGAGGTTTGTTACAGTTGAAATTTAATGAGATTGATCATAGATGTTCTCAGGAATGACTTTGGCATATCTCATTACCTGATGAAACAGTTTCATCGTCCTACATAGTTGTTGAAATAGGGACAAAATTAGTTTCTTACAGAATTAATTTCTTTAGCCATTTTCTCCATTAACCATGGAGAATACAGTTGTATTAACCATTTACTGAACTTCACTAATAGTGTGATAATGAGATCAGACTGTCATCTGTCTTGAGATTAAAGCACAGGTTGGTAGAGGGAGAAGCAATTTTTCCCCTTAAGACTTAAGCTCCAACCCGTCATGGTTTTATAAGTCCTCATTAGGTTCTTGAACAGGGCTTAGAAGGGAACAAGTATTCAATTGCAATTCTTGGCTACTGTTAGGTAGTTAGCAAATCTGCTGCCTGCCAATCTCTTGACATAATCTCTGATAGTCTAGGGCAGGGGTGTCAAACTGGCGGCCTGTGGGCTGGATGCATCACACGCAGCCCAGCATCGCGAATGGGAAAAATTTCGTGAAACATCATGTGACAGCAACCTGACGCGGCGAGTTTGACACCCGTGCTCTAGCAGTTACATTGCATTGCTTTTTGTTTTCCCTATCTTCAGTTCAGTACCACAGCACTGATCCCCTTACCAGGGGTTATGCTCAAGTTGGCCTTTGAATCAGATCCTCAGTTTGAAGCAGGTTTCCCACAGCCTGACATTCTACAAAAGCATTGCCTGAAGCACAAAAATCAAACTGGATACTTAAAACTACTGCCCTTAAAAGTGGTTAAAGGTTTTCAACCAAACAGGTATCCCTCTGGATGCCTGAACTGGATGAAGATGATGTCAGGATTTAATAAGATTGTTTACCATATCTCCTTACTTGCAGTCAATATGAAAAGAGTGTTTTTTTAAAAGTCAATTTTAACTGTTGAAGGTTTCTTAGAATGTTTTTTTTTCTGAAGCAAGACAAATCTGCTTTAGAAGCCGAGGAGGAAAAATGTTTCACTCTTTCTCCCCATTTTTAAAGATCTCCATCTGAAAATAAACAAACATTTCAGGGAACCAAGATCAAAGTCAACGGCAGAATACTTTAAGTTGGTCAAGTAAGGTCCTAATTTGTCTTGCCATTATGAAGCAGAATTTGGTAATAATAAAAGGGAGCATATTACTCTCAGTGGTGGGATTCAAAAATTTTTACTACTGGTTCTTGTTGGTGTGGTTTGGTGAGCGTGGCAGGGGACGGATATTGTAAAATCTCCAGTCAGAGGTGGTATTTGCCAGTTCTCTGAACTACTCAAAATTTCCACTACCGGTTCTCCAGAACTGTTCAGAACCTGCTGAATACCACCTCTAATTATTCTGATCAGCTGTAAGTTAGCTAAGATAAAAAGAGTCAATGCATCCTGCGATTTCGGTTAATAAAGGTATAATAACTTTGTATTCCAATTTGTGGTAGGATTGACAGTAGAAAGTATGTTTTAATGTATGATGAGTTGCTTCAACAAAGATGAACATGGGATTTTCTGGAATCTCCCTTTCACAAATTCCCACTTCTGTATCAGAGGCTATTGTTTAATTTATATATTAGCTGATCAATTCCTCACCCTGATAACCTAGATTACCATCTACCAAAATGGACAAATATCTTGGATTGCTGTTGTAGGCAGATCATGCAGTAATACTCCCTCAATCTTCAGTGTTTCTGGGAAGAGCATTAAATATTCTTGTTTCTTATTGTGACAAACAACTCCTTTAATGGAACCAAGAATTCAATGAAAGCATAGCAAGAGAATATTGAGCAGAGAAAAAAAACATGGAACCAAATACATTAGGAAACAATCAGAATGGAATAAAGTATGGAAGAAATAGTAATAATATATCTCTTCGGGGTTATTACATTTCTATATTACTAATGAAAAAAATGAAGGCAAATATACATGTCCCAGAATAATGTTGCTGGATCCAATCTGGAGTGGTGGCCAGGATTAGAGGTTTAGTGTTCTGAGTTTTTGGACTCATGCTGGAGTCCATTGTCAGGGAACTTCTCTCTACCAGAACATGTAGACCGACCAAAATTGGACCCCACAGTAATGAAAGAAAATGTTGATGTGTTAGATTAATGTTTAAATCATCAAAGAGTTCTCTGGCATGTTGTTATAATCTTCATAAATGAAGCCAAACTCTTCCTGTTTTTAAGATCCCATCTGCAAAGTGACTGCAGCAGTAATGACAAAGTACTTTTTGAGGATTAATGCAACATGGCTGAAGAAGGAGAATGGAATGCTGTACAATAAGAGCATGCTAATTCAATTTAAAATCAAAAGTGTACTGAATGATCATCTGCCTAGTAGCACTGAATGGCTTCTGATTGCTGGCCACCAAAAGTGTTGAGTGTCCTTTAAATGCCATAGAGATGCATATGTTCCACTGGTCATTAAGCACTTCCCTTTTTGACTACATCAGCAATGATACAATCAAGCAGTAGCTGGGCATTATACCAATAATAGAGAAAATAAGGGAAATAAGGGGGAATTGCCTACATTCTATGAGCAGCACTTCATATTGTAGCCTTCACCAGTTCATCTCCTACCACTAACAGTGAAGACAAATGTCCATGTAAGAAACTTAAACAAAAGTGGCAGGACAGAATTATTGTGAACATGATAAGTTTACACTTGGACTTGGTTACTGTGTTCAATCATGTGAAATAGCATTTGTTGACCTGAAAAGTGAACCTTACATTGTGGGAGGAGGAGGAGGAAGAGGAGCTATACTCTTCATAACTTTTATCTTGTTATTTTGTGATGGCCACATGTATCTTCTTTCGTCTCCAATTCCTTTTTCATCAACTCCCTATAACATGTCTATGGAGATTCTCAGTCATCCAGGTCATGGTTGTCCCAAAGGTGCTTTTTTCAAGAGGCAACTGGGCTTTCCGGTTTTGAAGATGCTTCATTTCTCATCCAAGAAGCTTCTTCAGCTCTGACTGGATTGTGGGGAATGGAAGGATTTGCACCACTCAGGTGACCCTGATGACACAGATAAACCTCCAGGTGACCTTAGCAACCCAGGAAAATAATGCAAATGTCCAGCTATCTACAAGGAGTATGAATCCTTCCATTCCCCACCATCCAATCTGAGATGAAGAAGCTTTTTGGATGAGAAGCAAAATATCTTCAAAGAAAAACCAGAAAGTCCAGTTGCCTCTTGAAAAAAAGCACCTTTGGGTGCCTATAATATGCTTCAAAAGGCTTTCCTCTTCTCCTTGCCACTTTGACGCTTCCCATCAGCTCTCAGAACACTGATTAATATTCTTACGTATTTCAATATTCTTACTGATGTCAATGTTCTTGCCCATTTCAAATCCTCATTCAGGAACTTCCTTTAGTTTAGAAACCTTTTCATTTTTCTCTCTGGATTTTACATCTGATACAATCTTCTCCAGCTTGATACCCTTCAGATTAAATGCACCACATCTTCAGTCAAGGATTGATGGTTGTTATAATTTAAAATAGTTTCAGAGCATTCATTGGAGAAGGCTACCCTGCTGCAACTTGGCTTGTAATCAAGCCTAAACACATGTCACTAAAGTAATTGCATATTTGTCCCCTTCTTCTGCTCGGCTCCCCACTTCTGCTGTTTTCTCAGTGACAAATTAAAAACCATTTCCACATTAGGTGATTTATAACATCTTCTACTATCATCCAACATTGTCCTGTCAATATAGCAGTAAATGGAGATAGGTTTGAATACACTGCAGGGACAGTTGGGTGAGGCTATAAGATGCAGTGAAGCCTTAGTGACGAAAAGGAAGCTGGGAGATGATTTGGGCTGAGTCCTAAATTGTATCTTAGCAATTTCTTAAAACATCAGGCTTATATATGCACCACAATGAATGTGAAAAATAGATATAAGTGCTAAGTGTGATGGTAATGGTAAGAACCAACTTTTTTTGCCTGAAAAGCCAACACCCAACACCCAAAATAGAATAGAATAGAATAGAATAGAATAGAATAGAATAGAATAGAATAGAATAGAATAGAATACTTTATTGGCCAAGTATGATTGGACACACAAGGAATTTGTCTTGGTGTAAATACTCTCAGTGTACAGAAAAGAAAAGATACATTCGTTAAGAGTCAGGAATCGTAACGTACAACACTTAATGATAGTCATAGGGTACAATAAGCAATCAATCATATTAGGAAACAGTCAATATAATAATATAATATAATATAATATAATATAATATAATATAATATAATATAATATAATATAATATAATATAATATAATATATAATATAATATAATATAATATAATATAATATAATATAATATAATATAATATAATATAATATAATATAATATAATATAATATAATATATAATATAATATAATATAATTAATATATATAATATAATATAATATAATATAATATAATATAATATAATATAATATAATATAATATAATATAATATAATATAATATAATATAATAATATATATAATATAATATAATATAATATAATATAATATAATATATAATATAATATAATATAATATATATATATTATATATAATATAATATAATATAATATAACATAATATATTGCAGTCCTTCCATCTTTCACCATGGGGGAGAGAGAAGGAAGACAAATGATTTTTTTTCAAGGCAACTTAAAAAAATAGATATCACCTAGAGGACTCAAAAAGGCAAAGACTGAGGGACTGTAGCAAACGTGATTTTTTCCAATAGGAAGAAACATACCCCGCTCCCTCACGATCTTACCTCATTGTCAAGGTATTTGCTTTATCTTACCACCACAGCTGGTTCTTCTGGTCAAAAAGAAATCTGTTTACTGTAAATGTCAGAAAGTGAGGTGTGTGAACACTGCATTAATTGAAACTTTGAAAAAAAAAAAAACCTTCTTCATCCCCATCCATTTCCTTTCCCCCTCCTAAATTGGTAGACCTACTCACTTAGGGCAATTGCATGATATTCAAGCTAGGGACATTCATTACTCTCAGCATACTTTTGGCCACAGAATTGTTTATCTAACATGTGTCTTCTAACAATCTTTCTGGTTTTCCTTGAAGCGCAGGTGTCAAATAGAAAGCTGCAAAATAAATATCACAAAGTCACAAGTTATTTGACAGGGCATATAAACAGAAAACGGTATGCCACTCAAATCTGGCCATCCATGGCTAGTTCAGATGTCCAGAATATCTGAAAAAGTGAGATTTGGTATGTCCTCCTGTCATTAAAAACATGGGAACTGAAATTACTGGATTAAGAGAGGTAAAATGTTCATATAGATATTTCCAGAGGTTCTTGGAAGAAAAGTGAATCATAAATGAATGAAGGGAATTTTTAGTCTGGTTTTGTTTAAACCTCCTTCATCTATTAAACATTTCTTGGCAGTATTATCTTCCTGTTAAGTGTGACATTTTCCGCTTGTCTTGTAACCGAGATGAATTCCATGTCCTTAAATATAATGCAAATACATTTGCATTAACTTTACCTGCTTTTCTTATCCTCGTCTTCCTCATTGTTTTCAGATTATTAGTCACAACCATTGTGTACTTATGTGGTTTCATTTTGTTTATGCCATACATATACAATTCTGCCTCTTGCATTTCAACTGCTTAATCCCTATAAAAGCTGTTTTGCTCATCTGAGTCTTATTGTTACATCAATTGTCTCTAATCTAGCTGGGAAATTACATGGCCACAGTTCAATAACCACTTTGTATGTCGACTCGTTCATGTTCATCTAATTAACTTCATCCAATGTGTGTGTGTGTGTGTGTGTGTGTGTGTGTGCGCGCGCGCACGCATGCACACGCATGCACATACACACACACACACACACACACCCTACATTAGAGCTATGCAACTTTTTAGGGGTGGGGGTGGGTGTTCACTTTGAAGATTTATTGGAACCACCCCTTTAAAGATCTTTATGAAACTACACGGCTTTCTTTCTAAAGAGAGGACCATAATGGCTTGGTTGCACAGCTTGGCTGGAAGGAAAGGGAAACACTGTACAGAGTTCAGAGGCTCAAAAGCCCATTTCTGACTAAGGAAAGGACTAAAAGAGAGGTTGGAAGTGCAGTCCAGCCACAAAGAGGAGCATTATTGCCCCCACACTTCAGTGATGCTAAACATACAGCTTCTGTGGCTTGAAGTGCCTCATCAAAGTCAGTCCATGGAATAGCCCCAACTAGATAGAGGAAGAAGGAAGAAAATTAGAAATGGAGACCAGACTGGAGTGGTGTGGAAAGGAAGTCTCAGGGCTGGTGAGTGAGTAAAGAATTGTTGTACTGATGAGTAGTAAAGACATGATGAAGAGACAGATGGGAAGAAGCATAGAAAATTTGGTTCCAAGCTCACCTTCCAGCCATTTTCTGCCTGTGATCCTGAATGCTGAATTGCTGGAGGCTATTGGATTGGAGGCTCTTAGCAAAAGAACTGATTCTTTTGACCACCCTATTTTTTCATGATGTAGATAGGAATAAAATCTGGACTGTTTCACCAAGATCAGACTAGATCCTCTGCATTTGAGATTTGTCCAGTTGAGTTTCGGATATTATACTGACCTCAAGACTAAAGAGGGAAAGAGGAGTGGCGATAACATTCTATGATTAAAAGACAACAGTTGTTGCCTCTGGTTTTATCCTAGTTCAACTCTAGTTTAATGAAAAGAAGGACTAGGGGTGACACGATAGCAGTGTTCTAATATCTCAGGGGTTGCCACAAAGAAAAGGGAATCAAGCTATTCTCCAAAGCACCTAAGGGCAGGACAAGAAGCAATGGATGGACACTAATCAAGGGGAGAAGCAACCTAGAACTAAGGAAAATTTTCCAGACAATTAGAACAATTAATCAGTGGAACAAATTGCCTCAGAAGTTGTGAAGGCTCCAACACTGGAAGTTTTTAAGAAGAGAATGGACAAGTATTTGTCTGAAATGGTATAGTTTCTTGTCTGAGCTAGCGGTTAAACTAGAACAGGCTGAGGAATTCTGGGAGTTGAAGTCTACAAGTCTTAAAGTTGCCAAGGTTGGAGACCCGTGGACTAGAACAGGGGTCCCCAACCACCGGTCCGCGGACTGGTACCGGTCCGCGGAACAAGTCCTACCGGGCCGCTGGCTTGCTGGGCGCCGCCATCTTTTTTTGATGAAAAAGTGCTTCCGGTGAGCTTTTCCGGGTAGAAAGCTCACCGAAGCACGCTTTCATCAAAAAAGATGGCGGCACCAGCGCTTCAGTGAGCTTTTCCGGGTAGAAAGCTCACCGGAAGCACGTTTCATCAAAAAGATGGCGGTGCCAGCGCTCCGGTGAGCTTTTCCGGGTGAAAGCTCACCGGAAGCACGTTTTCATCAAAAAGATGGCGCAGCGCTTCGGTGAGCTTTTCTGGGTAGAAAGCCATTTCTACCCGGAAAGCTCACGAGCCGCCATCTTTTTAATGAAAAAGTGCTTCGGTGAGGTCACCAGAAGCACTTTTTCATCAAAAAGATGGCGGCGCCCAGCTGATGCCGGTACTGGGCGCGGCGCCCAGCTGATGCCGGTACTGGGCCGCAGCGTAAAAAGGTTGGGGATCACTGGACTAGAAGACCTCCAAGGTCCTTTCCAACTCTCTTCCCCTCCCTTATCTTCTCTCTCCAGAGTCCTCAAACTAATTTGGGGATAAGCATTAAGGATCTGCTCCAGTGAAAATAAGCCAATTTTATTTACCTAATGGGAGAACATAGATTTTTTTAAAAAAAAGCTTTTGAAAGGTCTCTTGGAAAACAGAGCAGATTAGCTGAACTAACTGATCTATATTTGAGGGGTTGCCACAAAGAGAAAGAAGAAGGGAGGGGGTCAGCTTATTTTCCAAATCACCAAAAGGCAAGACAAGAAACAACTGATAGAAACAAATCAAGGAGAAAAGCAACCTGGAATTAAGGAGAAACTTCCTAACAGTGAGGACAATTAACCAATGGAACAGTTTTCCCTCAGAAGTCATGGGTGCTTCATCACTGGAGGTCTTTAAGAAGAGACTGGACAGCCACCTGTCTGATATGGTATAAGGTCTCCTGCTTGAGCAGAGGGTTGGACTAGAAGACCTCCAAGGTCCCTTCCAGCTCTATTCTGATTAATTGGTGATATAGGCAGGGATCAATCAGACCGATGCAGGAAGGGAGGCAGCATTAAAGTGAACCACATTCCCATGTAACAGGACAGAAATGCCAGCCATGCACACTTGGAGATTTGCAAACCCAAGGCTGCCTCAGCAAATGTTAGCAGCTAGCATCCTGCACCATAGCACTAATGGATAGCCATAGGCCACAAGACATCCAGAGTTTTCTTTGCTCTCATGATGAGCCTGATTTTGAAAGGTTTCTAAATTCTGACCTGAATATCTGGAACCAACAGTTGTAAGTTTAGTATGATGTAGTTTGCTTTCTTCCCTCAGGAAAGTCTTCTGAGAATACTTCTGTAGAATTTGTCTTCAGTGAATCAGATATGGAAGGACTTCAAGGATTGGGCCTTGTATTATCTGAGAAGTTCCAAGGCAAGATGGCAGTATTTTTTTATTTTATTTATTTATTTTGTCAAAAGCTTACAATACAATAGAAATAAGAATAAACATAGTTTAAATGTAAGAAATAGGAAGTAATAATTGGGGACAATAGGACAGGGATGGTAGGCACGATTGTGTGTTTATGCCCGCCTCTTAGGAATGGGGTGAGGTCAATAGAGGTTAGTTTGAGGGTGGGGGTTTGAGCAGGTAACAACAGAATCAGGTAGTAAGTTCCAGACATTGACTACTGTTGCTAAAATCGTATTTCCTGCAATCAAGTTTGGAGTGGTTTACATTAAGTTTATATCTCTTGTGTGCTTGTGTTGTTGTGTTTAAAGCTGAAATATTCATTAACTGGTAAGACGTTGTAACATATGATTTTATGTACTATGCTTAAGTCCAATCTTAGCCGGCATAGTTTCAGGTTGTCTAAGCCTTGAATCTCAAGTCTGGTGGTGTAGGGTATTCTGTTGTGAACAGAGGAATGTAGTACTCGTCTGATAAAATACTTCTGGATTGTATTTTCCATTGTATGCTCCACTGAAGACATCCAGTCTGTTCTCCTGTACATCCCCCCCCACCCTTTGGTATAGTTTAAATTAAAGAGTTCTGCCATAATTGTCTTTTGGACATTTAAAAAAAAAACCAGTTGTAGAAAACACCCTAAACTTTGTTTTATAAACAATTTTAACCAGAATAAATGAACGAGTTCATGAATAACAATCAGATGCAGTTTTGATTATATAACATGCTTTGTTTTTCTCATTCTTTTTGTGCAACAACCGTGCAAAGATTTCAATGCTATTTCCATTTTTAATGAACATCCCTTCTAAACTTTCAATGGATGGAATTTATTCTTCCCATATAAATGGTTGAATTAGCCAGTCTTCTGCCAGTCGCTATGCCCACTCGCCAGGAAGCAAAAACCATGCTCCAAAACATCATTTTCCATTTCTTAGTTCCAGTCAAAACTGCTCTCCTGCAGTTTACAGCTCTGCATGAATTCTTTAAGCTGTCTGAGATTATTTTATTTTTCCTCCAGCTGCTCAAGTTCTTTTTCACTTCTCTTCCTGCTCTTTCCCTGCATTTTTATTTTTTTTGGTTTGTTTGAAAACTCATCTGTTCTACTTCCAAACTCTTCTGCCAGTCAGTTTTCTTAAAATTATGTTTTCGTTATGTCTATCTTTTTTCTCTCTGGCAGGGAATGCAGTGGTGGTCCTTTCCTAGCATCCAAATCATGTCAAGAAATATAAGTTCCAAAGTAATGTCAAGAAATCTTAGGATCCAAAGGATGAAAAATGGAGCAGTCTGGCAAATTTGAAAGTATACAACTGGATGACAGCCATTCCTCCTGAAACCATGGCAACCCCACTGACACGTGTTACGTGCAGAACTGCTCGCTAGTGACATATATACACATGAAAACAAATGGAAGAAACTGAAATATTGATCAGGATTGTGTGTTCCATTGATGAACTGCTACATCAAAAGAGCTGCAACCGCCAGCTTACATTCCCAGGGAAGTTATTAAATGGCTGGGTTTTTTTCACCCTCACTCCCCAATTGTGTCTGGTAAAAGCTGACAATGGAAACAAAATATTAAGGCATAATTCTGCACAATTGTTTTGTGTGAAAGAATCTGATTATAGCCTTCCAGTGAATGTAGTTAATGAAGTGCCTGTCATCTCTGACTTCTTGGCCATTTAGAATTAGGTCTTGATTTTTCCTCATAGAGCAGTGATTATTTCCACATAAAGGGTTTTTTTTTGGGGGGGGGGGGGGCAGGGGGACTGGCTTCCAAGCAAGTTATGTCCTGCTAAATTATATGCTAAATTAATGCGGTAATGTTATTGCACAAAATAGCTTTCCATAAGAATTGTGTATGCATGTACAGATAGTCCTGGACTTATGACTAGAATGGACCCCAGAATTGCTGTTACTGAGACAGTTCTTAAGTGAGTTTTGCCCCGTTTCATGAACTTTCTTGACACAGTTGTTAAGTGAATCTGGCTTCCCCATTGACTTTGCTTATCAAGTCGCAAAAAGTAATCACATGACCCTGGGGCATGGCAACTGTCGTAAAGGTGAACCAGTTGCCAAGCATCGGAATTTGGATCGTGTGACCGTGGGGAATGCTGCAAGGGTCGTTAAGTGTGAAAACGGTCATAAGTCACTTTTTTCAGTGTCATTGTAATTTTGAACAGTCACTAAATGAATGGTTGTAAGCCAAGGACTACCTATACACATATGATGAGGCAACCTGGCATAATTTCTCAGTTCCATGCCACTTCCAAGCTTGTTCTGGCTTGGAGTGAGAGAGAATGGGATTTTCATCTCTCATATTAAGTTTAGTGGAACAGGAATTAATTATTTGCAAAAACAGACTGCCTCCCTTGTTAGACTTAGACTTAGACTAGAGTAAAGTAGAGTAGTGTGGAGTAGAGTAGAGTAGAACAATAACTTTATTGCCACTTTAAATATACATTAATCGGCATACATTAAAATGAAATTTGGTTGCATACTGTACTCAAAGGGTCACCATCTTCAATACTCACTACCTAAACATGATAATAAATAAATACAAAATTATGCATATATTCACATATATTATGTGACACAGAGAAACAAACAGAGTCTAGTTCGGGTGTATACTTGTACACGGTGAGAAAAACTAATCTTGTGATGGATGGTATAGGGAACAAAGCTGTTACAGAATTGGGTAGTCCTACTAGAAATACTTTGAAACCTCCTCCTAGAGGGGAGGAACATAAATTATTTCGAATAATATTTAGCCGAATAAAATAATAGTTAGAATAATATTAAGCTGCAATGAGGTCATATATATGATCTGGCCAAGTTTAAGGCTCCATTTTTCTTCAGAGATATGATCTCAATACATACTATCACACAGAAAATAGCTCAGGCAAAAATCTATTTTATGCACACCTCTATGTCAAAAGTACAGTTAACAGGAAAAAAAAATAGAGGTTAACATACTGTACTTCTTTGCAAGATTCTTGGGGTCAGCAAGTAACAGAACTTACCAAAATGCTCCAGATGTTTATACACATTAGCCCATAAGGCTGATGTCCATCTTGTAAATTTATAAAACATTTAGTCAGCATTCAACAATTGCCCAACTTCTGAACAATTGGTTCTATATATTTACATGTTTATTAGATTTCTATAGTCACCCATCTCTATCCCAATTGATTGTCTTTCAACTGAAGGGCTATTTTATATGAATTCTATCATTTTTCAAGTATAGATCACACTGCTGCTGCTGCTGCTATGACAATGATGACACTGGCTTTTTGAATTGTTTGACTTTATATAATTCTTGGTTTAAAATTTGGGATGTAATTACTACTTTTAACCTCTTTGAATGGATATGCCAGCCTCCTCAGTATCTTTGCAGTTTTGTCACTAGGAAATCATGCTAATGACTCCTCATTTTATGAGAATTTTTCTTCCAAACATGTATTAGTATGTTTGGGTTGACTTTATAAGACATGATATATAAATGTACTCATCCTTTTAGTGAAATAAAATAATCGGATTTTGTATGGTGATAAATGATCTATCCAACAGATTAACTTCTTTTCAATTGTATTTTTAATAGATAATAACTAAATTCCAGGCTATTGTGTAATTATGCAGTGAGGAAAAGTTAAATATTTTTATAAGTATTTTGTTACAATTAGTTTTTGTTGTTAATTGGCTTAATAGAATGTATACTGTTATTATTTGCATGTCTCTTGCTAAATTCATTTAATGGTTAATCTTCTCCAATCCTGTTATTCAGATCTAAAAAAACTCCGAGCCACTTTTAATATGTGTCTGGAATACCAATGGTCATATTAATATATGTATGAGAATTCAGGTACAATGTGCCACATTCAGATCCCGCTGATATCAAATTCAATCTTGTGTCCTCTTGAGGTTAGTTTTCATTTTCATACAGTGGCTAAATAAATGCCAGCAATCATGAAGAGATGTCAAAACAGTTAAGCTGGATCTATAGAAACTTATAGATGACATTTCTGTGTTTTGAATTCGCTACAGGTGAGCATGAATTGGCTTTCATTTGGCCTTATAATTTGTCTTGTGACATGCAATATCAAGAACATTACAAATACTTTTAACCCCTTATTTATGTTATCCCTTATTTAAATTATTATAATTCAAATACAGCAAAAAAAAATCTGCAGGTCATTGACGTCCAGATCCTGACATCCAGCAGAACTTGTTCATTGTCAATATCGTCTGTTTCAAAAATTTAAGTGGCACATCCAACATCCAAGTTCAGAAATAAAGTCAAATATGCAGCTAAAAACATATTCAGTGCTATTTTTGCATACAAGATGATTTTAACAAAAATATAGAATAAAATACATATTTTTAAACAAGCCAATAGATAGTTAATAAACAAAAAATATTTATATAGAAGAATTGTCCTTCTACAAGCTATCATACACGTTTATTAAACCCTGTAATGCTTCTGGATTTTCCTCCCAGCTGCACTATTTATTTATTAAATTTTTATGCCATTTTCTCTGTAAGGTGATTATGGGCAACTAAGCATTATTCCAGATGTAATGGTAGCAACTAGCCATTATTCCAGCTGAGATTTCACAAATTTATTAAGATTGTTGCACAATGCCCATAGATATTCTTGTCTGAGTTGAACTATTTTCCATTTAAGTCACATTGATTAATAATCATCTGTTTTAAACCATGTGTCTCCTTTGATTAATTGTCATCTGGATTACTATAGTTTATTGCACTGACACAAACACCTTTAACATTATAGTATTGAAGATTCTCCATCTAATGACCTGTTTTAGTGTAAGACTAAATACTGGCAGCTTGGAAAATACCAAAATTAAGTATTAGCATATACTGACTAACCACAGTAGATAGACATTTGGGAAAGGCCGTCTGGATAAGTCTAAGTTCAAGCAATTAGAACAAGATTTGACCTTAGTAATAAACCAAGGTCTTTGGTTAGGCCTTTAGGGGATCTCAAAGCTGTGCATGTGGATATACGAGAAAAAACCTTTATGATTTATTAGTTAGTGACAGCTTCTACTGTGAAGCATACAATCAGGAGGAGTTTTCTGACAAATACATTTTATTAAAGGGCATAAACTCTCATGAATTGCAGCTCACTTCATCAAATGCACAGAGAAGCTAAACTGATGCAGGATTTAAATTGGGGTGAGGCCAGAGGAGGGAAGAGAGGGGAAGATAGGTTAAGTATGCAGATAGAGGATATGTGTAAGACAGATTACAAACTCCCTATTAACAAATGTAAAACATAATTCAACTTGCCAAACCTATACCTTTTAATAAAGTTTATTAAATGGAAAATGTAGTACCAAAACCCTTCTGATTTTTGGATTATCATAGCTCTTCTCCCACACTGTGAAGTATGACAGGGTTGTTCCTTTTCCTTTACACAAGTGTTGTACTACAACTCCTATCATGACCAGCTTCCAAGGTTAGCCAAACTGAGGTTTACTACCAATCTAGATTCTAAAATCTACATTGGAGGCATTGCATATCTCTATCATATCTGCTGCCTGGGCTAGGAGGTTTACCAAGTTTCATATGCTTAGCCATAACCAGATCCACAAACAGGGACTAAATCTACAGTTTCTTTTCTAGTCTAGCTCCCAGGGTTGTGTTTGCATATGCATATGTGCACTTCTGTTAAAAAAAACACCACAATAATGCTTGGGAAAGGCAGTAACATGAACTTGATTTCAGGCAGTCCTTGTTGTTTCCTTGGCAGCAGTATAGCAATGGTGGGCCTACCACCTTCTTCAAAGTACTAAGAGGGCCTGACCCTACTTAGCTACCTAACTCAGGACCTGCCAAGTGCTGAGGCATGAATGGGTGGGCAAACTAGAATTAGTCCCCCTCTCAAATAGTAATCAATGTGTGAATAATCAATGTGAATTTTCCTTCTCTAAAACTGCTACATAATCTTTATGTATCCTGACTGCTACATACGCTTTTACTCATATTTTCATCTTACTATTTCCTCAGACAATGGTAGCATTTTTGGAGTTAAGGCCATGATTTCTGAGAATTTGAGCCTGACTATGCTGCTGCTGCTGCTGCTGCTACGGCTTGAATGAGGAACGGAGTGGCCCAAATTTCTGGAAGAAATCCTCCTCGGCACGGACCAGAGCTTCTTCATCAATGTAGATGGCTGCTCTTCTGGAGGCTACAAAGTACTGCACTTTTCTCAAATTCCATCCCAGCACATATTTTAACCAGCCACAAACTGCAGCGGTGGACCTACCAACACCTGCGTTGCAGTGCACATAGACAGTGTGCCCATTCTCCAGTAGCCCATGCAGGAGACAGACAGCCTGAGGCAGCATCTGGACTCTTCCTAGGATTAGAAACAAGATCACCGTCAAATGCATGCTCTCCCTCAATTCTCTCTTGGATCATCCAGTGCCTCCTCAGTTGGTCTGATGTTACTTGCAACACTTTCTATTTTCTACTAGGCAATAAATTTTTCTTTTTCTTTTTCTTTTTTTGAGTGGCAGGGCATTTCAAGCCTCCGACTTCAAGCCATTTTATTTTCTATGAATCCTTCCTAAACCAAACAGAGAAGGATTGTGAGCAACCAGGCTATGCAATTGATCTGACTCCATTCCAGAAAGCACAATGGAGCACAATTGGAGCACTGAAGTCTGGGAAACCCTTTATGGACTTTTTGCATAAAAATGTAGAAAAATGAACTTGTGGTTTTAATTATTAGACAGGATATATTATAGAAAGAAGAGAGTCACAATATAACTTGAGAGAGAGGGAGAGAGTTGATTTAGTGCCTAAAAAAGAACTAACAGCCACCTGGTTTCAAGCCTTGTTGCCTTAGTACAAGTCTTCAAACTTGACAGCTTTAAGATTTGGGGACTACAAGTCTTAAAGAATTCTTCCTCCAGTCATGTTAGCTCAGGAATTCTGGAAGTTGAAGTCCCCAAGTCTTAAACTTGCCAAATTTGAAGACCTTTGCCTTAGGACTACATCAAAGATATCTACACATAATTTGCAATAAAAAGGTTTGCAGTTTCTTTGGGAAACAATTAGACCTATGGATTCAATTATGAATCCTTTTAGCCATCTTAACATTTTAAAGCAGAACAAAATCCCTTTTTACAGGTTATCCTACTTTCTAGCTGAAAATATATTGTGAACCAAACAAAGCAAAGTGAATGACTTCTGGGTGAGAGGCTAGAATGATGAGTGGTGGCTGGGTAAAGATACTCCTACATACAGTAACTTTTATCTTTAGAGGAGAGGCAAGATATAAATGTAATTAAATAAATGTATAAAACATACCTCTACAGATATATATATTTGCATGCACATATTCTTGTTATTTCTTGCAAAATGGGCAATCTTTAGTGATGGATGACACATTGTAAAAAATCTGGAAGCAGCATATCATCTGTGGATTGCTACCTTTGTTGCAAAAGAATCAAATAAAAATAATACTAATGCTAAATAATTCCAACAAATCGCAAGTTTACTTTAACAAAAGTGATATGACCAGCCCACAATTTTCAAAAAATAATTCTGCTTGCAAATATATGCTGAGTAGATATATTTTAGATATACAAATTAAAATTTTTGCTAATGTGTTAACACATTTATTCATTATCAAGATTCTGCACAGAGAATGCTTTCTTCCTGTTCAATTTTAAATTAAACACTCTGTGTGCTTAATGCAAATCCTGAAATGCTAAATTAACCATGATCAACTCCTACATTATCTTCCATCTAATAGTGGGAGGTGAGAAAATTGTGGAGTTTGCTTTAAACCATATATGTATGACTTATGACACTTGTGTTGAAATTCTTATTATTTTTTTAATTGTCTGATGTACATAAGAAATGCTTTTCTTCTATTTTTCCCATTTCAAAGGATACCGCATGCACTTTCTAACTTCATATCAAGTTCTGTGGCATAATTAACATTCACATCATTATTATAACGGCTGAATCCACAAAAGTGATTAAATATTTTTAAGCTTTATAGTCTTTTGCATTGTATAATACTATTGTCATACTACATAATGGTATGTGGGACTGACCTTGGGAGACAGGGAGAAGAGCTGCAGCCAGGGCAATACTTGGATAAGAGGCAGCTTAGCCTCCTGCAGGAATGTAAGCATGGCATAGAAGAAGAACTAGTTTTACTTTATTGTAAGGTTACATTAATAGAATCTTGCAAGTCTGAAAGTACATTTCTCTTCCATTGCCTTTGCATGGAACCAAAAAGAGTCCTGTGCCCACATTACTTCTGCAGGCTAAGCTGCCAATTTGTCCAACCATTGCCCTGGCTGCAAATCTTCCTCATCTCCCAAGATCATTCCCACATACCATTACATTTGCCTGGAAGGTTGACATACAATTGTAAGAGAGGGACTAACATGTCACAAAGAAATAGCTAGCAGGAGCTTGTTTTGCCCTTCCTGTCACAAAGTCCCAACCCAATTGCTAGTTATCCTGACATTGCGGAAACAAGAGGAAAGGACATTCTGGTTCTTCCTATCAGCCAAATAAATAAGAATCATGAACTTGTGAAGCAAAAAAATCGCCAAGGGAAGACTTGCCAGTATTAGATAGAAATACTAGCTAACAGCATTAGCAGTTTGTTTTGACCTTGCAAAGGCTGATCCTTCCCTTCTCTTGTGTATCTTGTCCTTTTCAATTTATAAGGTTGATGACACGGTTCATTTACCTACCCCTCCTGTCTGTGTGAGAGACAGGGAAAGAGAACTGCTTTGGGACATAAGAACTAAGAAAAACAGAAAAAACTACACTAAATAATGAATTTATACTGTTTATACAGGCTGTTCCATCATAGTAACTATGGTGTGGTGAGCTAATGAAAAGAGTATGGATTTCAGACTGATGACAAGTGTAATACTTCAGAAAGGCTGAATTTAAGAGTATTTCAGTAATTAATTTATTCTACCTATTATCCATAATGCTAATTGGATGGTACTGTGAGACAGGGGTGGGCTTCAAAAAATTTCAGAACAGGTTCTCTGCCCGGTTGCTGGGTGGGCGTGGCCATGGTGGGCGTGGCCATGGTGGGCGTGGCCTAGTTGGCCTCCTGCCCCACAGTGGGGAGGCTTTCCTTGAGCCTCTGGGAGGGTGAAAACAGCCTCCCCAGTCTCCGGAGGCTCTCTGGAGGCCGAAAACAGGCCCGTTTCCGGCCTTCTGGAACTTCAGGGAGGCCTATTTTTTGCCCTCACTGAGCCTCCACACGGGCCCTGCACTTACCTGCGATCCAAAATAGCGCATGCAGGGACTCTTGGGATAGGCGGTGCAGGGAGGACAGGGCCAGCCATGGGTGGGATTTGTCGGTTTGCCAAACTGGCCATAAAATTAACAACTGTTTTGTTTTTTTTTTTTTTTTTTTTTTTTTTTTTTTTTGGTTGGGGGAGGGGGGTGTTTTTTTTTGTGGTGTGTTGTGTGGCGTTTTTTTGTGGGGTTTTTTTCTTTTTTTTTTTTGTTTTTTTTTTTTTTTTTTTGGTGTTTTTTTTATTTTGTTTTTTTTGTTTTTTTTTTTTTTTTTTTTTTTTTTTTTTTTTTTTTTTTTTGGGGGTTTGGGGGGGGGTTTTGTGTGTTTTTTTTTTTTTTTTTTTTTGGTTTTTTTTTTTTTTTTGTTTTTTTTTGTGTTTGTGGTTTTTTGTTTTTTTTTTTTTTTTTTCTGGGGGGGGGGGGGGTGGGGTGGTTTTTTTTTTTTTTTGTGGTTTTTTTTTTTTTTTTTTTTTTTTTTTTTTTTTTTTTTTTTTTTTTTTTTTTTTTTTTTTTTTTTTTTTTTTTTTTTTTTTTTTTTTTTTTTTTTGTTTTTGTGTGGGGGGGTGTGGGTTGTGTTTTTTTTTTTTTTTTTTTTTTTTTTTTTTTTTTTTTTTTTTTTTTTTTTTTTGTGGTTTTGGGGGGTTTTTTTTTTTTTTTTTTTTTTTTTTTTTTTTGTTGTTCAGCCGGCGGCGGGGGGGGGGGGGGGGAGGGGGGGGGGGGGGGGGGGGGGGGGGGGGGGGGGGGGGGGGGGGGGGGGGGGGGGGGGGGGGGGGGGGGGGGGGGGGGGGGGGGGGGGGGGGGGGGGGGGGGGGGGGGGGGGGCTGGGGTGGGGGGGGGGGGGGGGGGGGGGGGGGGGGGGGGGGTGTCACACTGTGCAAACCGGTAGCAACCCACCCCTGCTATGAGGTTACCAAGGCAATGTCCTACCTCTCCAGTATGTTTTTTTTAAAATCTGTATTTTAATAAGCTAAGAAGCATATTCAGCTGATAAATGTAGATATAGTGCTTAGTTTGTTTTATTAACGGCCTGCAGATTAGCCAATGATTCAATTTGATTTGTTGCTCTTTCCCTATTTTGTAAATTACTGAATTAGAGTAAGTTATTCTTCTATTTTTATGTCTTTCTCATCTTAAGCTTTTCACCAACAAATGTAGCATTTTATTCACTTTATTTCCTGAACTTGCTTATAAATCATCATCTGGAATTGAAGGTAAGAGAGATCATTTTGGATTTCAAAATCTGAAGTGGGCTTCCCAAAGAAAATTGATAAAGGCCCTTTGCAGAAACCAAATTGTCACAGAATATTTATAGTCAAAAATTCAGGAATAAGAGCCTTGGAGAACATGAATTTATTTTACCTTTCAAGCATGGAGAACTTATAGAATCTAACTTAACATATACAGGGCATTTTCTTATGGCAAGCGTGGAAAGGAAGGAAGAATGAGGTTGCTACAAAATCAGAAGTTTTTATCTGATTTATAAACAAAAGATTCCATTTTAGCAACTATGGATTAAGCAGATGGGGTTCAGCAGAGAAAAATGAACCAATGTGCGTAAGGCAACAGAAAATAATTCAATGTACACGAAGTACATATTTTTCTAATTCACATACATAGTTCCAAAACAAAGCAATTCTGTTCCAGGCATAATCCTAAGTAAAATGCAATATGTTTGCTCAACTACAACTCTTTTGTCACTTGTGTTCTTTTGCATAGTCCATTTTTTAATAAAAGAATAACATTCACTAATAAAAATGTAAAAATTCAAGACCTCTGCCAGCAAGAGAAAGGAAATAGAGATACAGAATAAGCAAGAGGACATAAATGAAATGGAAGCCTAACTAGAGAGTATCCCTTGGCAAATGTCTGAAGTCTGATAATAAGAATGTGGAGAAGACTGAAGCATATTTAATGCTTATTTTTTTCTGATTTTGCAAGAGCTGAGGTCTCATATTCAGATGATATTTTACTGAAAAACTAGTGCTGCAACTAAAGGCCATGTTTAAATCATACTACAATACAAGCAGGTTTTTTTTTTCAAAAATGGAACTGTGCTCACATTTTAAATACTGAAGCCTCTTACAAAAGGTAAATCTCTATAAGAGCTGATTATGGTGAGGAGCAAGATGGAGGAAAGTTGACCTCTCTTCTTTGTTCAGTGATTAACATGAATACATTAACCCATAAGCAGGGGTGGGATTCTACCAGTTCGCACCTATTCGCTAGAACCGGTTGTTAACATTCTAAGCAGTTCGGAGAACCAATTGTTAGAAGAAATTACTGGCCTAATCCTGTAAGGAAGGCAGGAAGGAAACATTCTGGTGTTGCTTACAGAAACTGCCTCTCTGTTAACCCTTATTACATTCTTGGCAGGACTAGACTTCCTGTCTCAAGAATGTCTCTGGAGTTTTTTTCCCCTCCTTTGCTGGTACTTTGCTTGTGTGGAGTGACCATTCAAAGTTACAATGGCACTGAAAAAAGTGACTTATGACCATTTTTCACACTTACAACTGTTACAGCATCCCCACAGTCACGAGAGACCAGGCGAGGAGATGCGTGCCTCGATGTGGGTGATATTGAGTTGGCCATGCCCAGCCAATAACATGACCATCAAGCCACGCCCACCAACTAAGCCACGCCCACAGAACCAGTTGTTAAAACATTTGAATCCCACCCCTGCCCATAAGGAAGAATGAAACAAGCAGACTGAGGTGAGGGATCACAATGACACTGATTTCCAACTCCTCAAGGAACATAGAATAGGACTATTCAATGTTTGGTGCTTTAAATAAAAATGTATTCTACTTTTATCCCAGAGTATTTATGTCTCTTAAGGAAAGTTCAATGGCAACAATGACCTTGGGAGTATATGCTGGTGGAAGTGCATCCTCCTGATAGGATAAGGTAGGAATTAAACTTCTGTGTCACTACACGTCAGGGAATGTATATGAGTCTGGCGTTCCAAGATTATTACCTAACTATTGCATTTATACCTCTGTGAATGTTAATGTTCTAGCTAAATCAACAAAACATAGAAAACTTCCCAAAAGTCAGATCAACCAATCAGCCTGCAGGACATGCATCTCTACATAATGCATAGTTCAAATCTGGGAGGTGTGTATGTCAGTCCATCTACAACCATCTGTAACTTACACTAACCCATCAACCCAATTGCAATGTAGGTATGCGTCAATGCCTACATCTGCAAGAGACTAACTCAAGCTTAACGCTTGCTGGAGTAACATCAACAGGGGGTAGTGGAACAAAGACTACTCAGCAATGAAGGAGATGGAACGTGGGGCTGTACAGGTATAATGAAAGCCAATCAGTTTAGGATAAGAACTCCAAAATCCGCCCCCCCCCCCAAAGAAGGTGATAGCAAAATGCTTTTATCTTGTTGCATTCCATTTGTATAAACATTTAGACAAGTTGGATGTCAGATGCTGAGATTCCTTCCCAGATTAGAAAACTTCCCTGTAGCGATTGAGGAAATATAAACTAGATTTGGAGGTGATAAAATGCCCAGAACAAAGCTACGTGAAAATTTGGTCATTGATCAGTATTGAAAAAGAAGTGATTTTCCAAAGCAATAAATAAATAGAATATGGTATTTTAAATGCATGAATCAAGGAATCCTAGAAATATTAAAGCAGGGATGTTAGCATACTACATGCAGTATTTTAGGAATAAGTGAAGCCTAAGTGGACCAGAATGAGTTATTTTAAATCAGATGTTTTTGTGATATTCAGAGCAAGAGAATATGCAAAACAGTTGGAGTGGCTATAATTCTCCAAAAGTAAAATGCTAAGTATTTAGTTGCCTATAAACCAATAAAGAAAACCATATC
Source organism: Notechis scutatus (assembly GCF_049901735.1). NCBI lineage: Eukaryota > Metazoa > Chordata > Lepidosauria > Squamata > Elapidae > Notechis > Notechis scutatus. Next base: position 88,121,679 of record NC_142009.1, on the reverse strand, counting down.
TATTAGAATCAGTGACTATTTAATGAACATTAGTTTTAAATAAGTTCTAAGCTCCCAATATAGATATAATAGCAGAGGACACAAATTATATGGAAAAATATACGAAGTGATAAACAAGATGACAGAAAGAATGTAATCCAGTAATGGGGTGATTGGATGGACAGAGTTGGAGAAAAAGAAATACTTGGAATTAAGAGGAATTGAATTGGAAAATGCATCAGAATAGGAAAAAAGGTTAATATAATTTTACAAAGAAAATTCTTGGTTCATTTTTGCCAAAACCTGCTTCAGCCAACATAAATACAAGCTTTATGAAGGGTCATTGCCAGATGGACAATGTCACAATAAGTTACTTAATGGAAATTGAAGATGGATAAATGCAAGCCAAATTGCTAAAACACTTCTAAGTGCAAAATGAATTTTGGTGTCCAAAATACAGGATAAGCTTTGCAAAGAAATAAAAGGATATAGGTATGCTGGCAGCTGGGGGACATACAGTCTGAATGCAATATTTATTTTCATATACTGGATTTGTATCTGTCTTTCATGCAGGATTCGAAGGCAATGGCTATGGCTATGGAAAGAAGTAAGAGACATCACATGAAAAACAAAGTAGACAAAATATCCCCCAAAATTTAAAAAAAAAATATCAAGTGACTTTCAGAACTACCTTTCACTATAACCAAGGAAAGACAGAAAACAAAGGCTTTGATCAATAAGAAAAATTTTAAATGATTGAATACAGATTTTCAATATCAAACAAGAAGCAATTGGAAAAAAGTCAAATACAGAAAAATTAACAAGAAAAGAAAAATGAAACATATTTTAAAGATTAGTGAATTTTTTACTACAGGTCAACACTTATAGAAAACCTGATATAGCCAGAAACTTCGAAAAGACATCTATATAGAATAAGTAAGATTCAGAAGAAATTGTGTATTAGTGATCCGTTGAATTTAATTCTTCAAGAATGAAAGTTTTATTTAAAATCTTAACAGAGGAATAGAGTTATATATGGAAACAGAGATGATGAATGAATAGGCAAATTTCAGAAAAAGCAGAGACACATGAGATCACGTTGCTAATATAAGATGGAGACTTTATCAGAGTGAGCTAAATGAATGAGTTTCTATCTTTACTCAATAAAGCAAGTTTTTGACTATGTTGATCATACCAGAATTATGGATCTGAAAATAGTTACTTAGAATGCCAAAGTTGCAAGAAGAATTATCCATCAATTGGTCTTTGAAGATGTAAAATGACTGCTCCCTTGAACCTGATTATGAGCAAGCCATATATTTCTGCAATGTGATGCAAACTGATGATGGACTAGAAAAAATGATTACGCCTGACAAGGTTGAAGGAAGTTGAAAATAATGTATTATGTGCGTGGACAGGATCAGAATGACCTTTGCAAGTTTTATAGGAAGCATCTCTACTTTGCATAATTTTTGTCTCATCTTTTCCCCCATGCTAGCCATCCCCATATCTATCTATCTATCTATCTATCTATCTATCTATCTATCTATCTATCTATCTATCTATCTATCTTTCATATTTCTAGACCATCATCTCTTCCAAAGAGCTATGTGAAATAAATTTTTTTAAATGGAAAAGCTACACACAATGAAAAAGCAGGAAATGTATAGCACCTAATGGTTTTCATGGTTACTCTTTCTCAACTTTAAAACCTCACTCCCAAGAAATAGGAACAATTCAAAGCCAAAATAAAAAGCTGACCAAGGAAAAGGTTCAGCCTCTCACCTGTGTTGTTCTAATGTATCTTCTAAAGCAGGGTGTCCAACCTTTCACCTTCCCTGGGCCACATTAGAAGATGAAAATTTGGTTTGGGCCGCACATAATTAAATTAAATAATAAATTAAATTAAATTAAATTAAATTAAATTAAATTAAATTAAATTAAATTAAATTAAATTAAATTAAATTAAATTAAATAATTAAATTAAATTAAATTAAATTAAATTAAATTAAATTAAATTAAATTAATAATAAAATAAAATAAAATAACATAAAATAAAATAATTATTTATTATTTATTATTAATTATTTATTAAAAATTATTTATTTTTATTTTATAATTTTTCGGCCAAATTTTGCGGGGGAGGGGAAGAAAGCTCGCCACCTCGCGCCTACCTCTCCTCCTGCAAATTATTTATTTTTATTAATTTTCCGGCCAAATTTTGCAGGCAGGGGGGGCAGGAGGGGCTTGCGCCTGCCTGCCTCACGCCTACCTCTCCTCCTGCAAATGCAGCAGCGGTGGCGGCGGCGGCAACAGCAGGTGGCGGGCGGGACTTTGGGCTGCGGCTGCCCACCTTTTCTGTTGCTCGCCTCGCCCGCCTCGCGCCTACCTCTCCTCCTGCAAATGCAGCAGCGGTGGCGGCGGCGCAGCAACAGCAGGAGGTGGCGGGCGGGACTTTTGGGCTGCGGCTGCCCGCCTTTTCTGTTGCTCACCTCGCCCGCCTCGCCTGCCTCCTCCTCCTCCTCCTGCAAATGCAGCAGCAGGTGGCGGTGGCGGCGGCAACAGCAGGAGGTGGCGGGGTGGGACAAACCTGGCTGCGGCAAATGCCCGCCTTTTTCTGTTTGCACAACATCTAGTCTGCTAACCCCGCCTCACGCCTGCCTCTCCTCCTCCTCCTCGCTGGATCTTTCATGAAGGTTGGGGTGGGCGTTAGGCCGCATTCGAGCGACCTGGGCCGCATGCGGCCCGTGGGCAGCCAGGTTGGACGATATCCTGTGCCCCCCACCGTGATATGAAAGTATAACATTTGAGGATATTTTTTTAACAACGTTTTTTGTGGAATCCCTTATGCGGCCCAGCCTCACCCAGACTCTGCCTCCAGCGGCCTCCAGGTAAATTGAGTTTGAGACCCCTGTTTTAAGACATGATCAGACATGGCTGTAAAAACATGGCTTTAATAAAGCTAATTGAAGACAAGGAGAAGGAACGTCTTTCAAAAGATAACGTTTTGTTGAAAAAATGCTCAGTCTAAAGGTCATACTCGCCTAATTAATTTAAAGTCATAAACATTCAAGAAACATAAAGGGAATATTTTCCCCCTTACCCTCCACTCTAAAACTGGCAATACATAAGCTTTCTATACCTTAATATTTTCATTTCAGGAGTGCTCCAATTCTTCTTTCCCAATTGAGATATGAGCAATACATTTAATAGGATTAACATGACCAACAGAGGCATTAAATGTTAAAATTCTTCAGGAAAGGCTTCCTGCTTGATAGTCAGATAAAGGCTGTACTTTTTCAGAAGACAAGTTGGGCACCTCATTATCTTTTGGGGATCTATTTATGGATTTATTTGCAGATTTTTAATATTTTATTACTCTCAATTATTGGCATCATTAATTATTGGCTGGCGACTCTGTCAGTTAAATTTTGTTTTGTTACTTTTTAGTTTTAATTCAACAAGGTGAGGCACAACTATTCTAATATGTAATAGATAAATAAACATATTTCTTGATCCTGCTATCTGGAATATTACAAACATGAGAAGTGTTATTGGAATAATTTGATCTAGTTTAAAAGCTATTTTAGGAAAATACAGTAAAATTGATTAATCATGTAGCATTTTACAAAGGAGTAGTTATGACCCTATCAATTGGTTGCCTTACAAATACCCAGAGCATAATAAATTTATTGCAGCATGAAATTTTAAATACATAATTCATATGCACAAAAGTGACCTTAATTAAATGATCTTAATTAATTGTGATTATATGATAGCTTTATGGATAATATCCCGGGGCAAAGAAAGTATATGTGTTCAAAAAAAATCATTTTACTTTTGAGATCCATCCTGCTGCCAAGTTTACTTATATTTATATTTTTATGAGTTTGTAATCCCTTAATTCAGGGAAGAGTCAAGGCGACTGGATGGAGCTGAGCGTTTACTGGCTGGATGCCCTTCCTGACACCCATGAGGAGTTTACAGCAGATATTTTCTCTTTGTGTCTAAAAGAGAAACATCTGCCACCACCTAGGATTGAACTCTCAACCTTCCAAATGGGAGGTGAGCATCTTTACTACTAGGTCATCATGCCGCTCCACCACATTTATATATATAAATTAAATAACTATATGCTTTTAGTAGCACTGATAGAAATTAATTATAGCCTATTGAGTAAACATGGTTTTCTTATCTTCACAAACAACACCATCATATTATTAATCTCTACCACAAAAACAAGCATTTTCTATAAATATCGCTGAATATTTAGTATATTCTAAGAATACACAATGCATAATTAGCTATTACGCTTAAAATGAACTCTTATGAGATTTGCTTGTTAAATCTTTAGGATTCTCCATGAGTACCATAATGCAAACATCCAAAATTAACATTAAATTTGTAAAGCTCTATTATTCAACTATATCATTGAATGGATGCTTTCTTAGAGATGGAATGTGAATATTACCTTCAGTACTCATGTCTGGTGTTGGCATCCAGACATAAGCAAGGCCTTCTTCTTTGTACAACTTCATGAGAACTTCTGGGCTCATTGGTTCTGGATAGCGGTTGCATCCCCAGGAATTCTGAACCACATCCCATTCAGTCTGGAAATTCATTATTGCTGTAATGCCCAACTCATGTTTAAGTTTGACAGTCACATGTTCCATTTGACGAGGGCAACTTCCTAACCACAGATTTGGCAAAATCCTGTTCAAAGAGAAAAATATTGAACAAATGAATGTTAAAGACTTCAGTGATTAATCTAAATCAGTAACAGGATTAATCAAGGGATACTCATTTTCTACAATTCATGTTTAATTACAAAGTTACCAATTATCACTAGGAACTTGAAATTCAAGAAAGAAATGAAGGAAAGAATCATTTCTACAGACCACAAAGAAACCCCTCAAACCAAATTCAAGACTTTCATGAAGGACAAAGAAAAATGTATTTCCTGACAACACTTTCTAGCACCCCAAGAAGTCCACTTCATAGTTTGGTCAGATAATTTCTCATACATTACAACAAGTATTACTTATTGGACACAAAATATAACACTGTACATTAAAAATCTGCTGTCAGATTTTGCACAGAGAAATCAAGTAATGGATCATTATTTGGCTACAAAAATATTTAGCTGAATAATCTTGTTATTGATACTTAGTTCAGTTATTTGGACTTCTAAATTAGACTACCAGTTTGGGTATTGTGAAACAGGTTATTAATCACTTGTATTGTATTATCATTCAGTAATTTACTCAGAAGACAATGTTCTTAATATCGACTTAAGAAATCCTCAGAGAGGAACATATTTGTTAAATTACCTCATTCTTGTGAGGACTGTCACTATATATTATGATAGCAAATTCTATCATTCTTTCATAGATACAAGGTTTGTCACATGTAATTGTATTTTAATGATGTTGGTTTAAGTCTTCCAGAAATGTGCTTCTCTGTAATGGTTTTGTTTTCCCATAATGATAACTAATGTACTAAACACTGGATGATGCAATTTTAACAAGAGGGCCATTTATATGATATATGAGTCTTGCATGTTTCTTATATTTCTTTCCAGAAATTCATCTTCCTGAATAAAGTAATTCTCTCTTTCATCTGTGTCTAAGCTACTGAGTGTTTGACTAGATAGAGAAATTGATTAACATCAGAAAGTAGATTACCAAGAATGTATTTAAATGATTTTATTTGGCTTGAAACACAACAACGGCTGTCAACTTTCAAAGACTTAGAGACATGTTAAGAAGGGGATCAAGGTTAGAATAATTTATTTATTGTAAGAAGATGGACAAATCTATAGAATTAGAGATTGGATTGTACATCACTATCCTGTGACTTCTGAATATTTTTTTGAAAAAAAGGAATAGACCCAATTATTAAACTGACATGAAATTAATGAAGTACAATCATTTCACCATAACTATATAGATTGAATCAATCAAAACATTAATATATTTTAAGAACACAAATGAAAACTTATTTTAATTGTTACAGTATTTAACAAAACAATCAGTTCTTTTGATAAATTTGAAAAAAAAACCATTGGGATGATGATTTGGCCACTAAACTTAAATCTCACTGGAAATTCTTCTGGCAAAACAAAATCACTTTTAAATCTATGTCAGTAGCTATCAAGAAAAAATTATTATAAAAACAACTGATCAGTGCTATTATACTCGATTAGGTTAGACTATACGAATTGCAATTCTTTTTGATAATTTTGCCAGAGATATAAATAAATTAATACACATCTCATCTTTGGCTGGCAATGCTTTTTGTCAATCACCAACAAACTCTTATAGGGAATTTTCGGGATGACTCACTATATGTTTGTTAAAGCATATGAACCAAATGAGTACAGAAAACTAATTCAGCTTTTATAGCTTAGCCACTAACTTTGTTATTGAAGAATACTAAAAAAAAAATAAACTACTTCATTTATTAAAATTTATTCTTTAAAAGTGCAGATAATCATCACGGTTGAAAAGTGAATAATTCAAGAAAAATAATGAACATTGTAAAGATTAGAGTTTAATCTATACTTAATACCCAATTATTTGTTTGGTAAACAATTACTTACAATATCTGCTTGGACAGGAATATTTACTATTTATGTTTAATTTGTTTCTATTTCTCTTCTCTTCCTCCCCCCCCCAAATAAATCCCCCTAAAAATATTACTCTTTGGGTTTGCCATGGATACATTTTGCTTTATTATTTATTATTGTTACATGCAACAGTGGTCAAAGACAATGGGGGAAAAAAGGGAGGATAACCAGGGGTAGGATCCGACAGGGTTAACTACCAGTTCGGTGATTTACAAGGTTTGGTGATTTACGATGTGCTTCCCTGCACGCTGCACGCATGCCTGTAAATCGTCATCAGCTTGCTGCCTGGACAGCTGAGCAGTGCTGCGTGCAGAGAAGCAGTGTTTGAAAAAGCACTTTTTTCCTGCTTTTTCAATTGCACCTGTGCCTTGCACGGCAGCTGAGGTTGAAAAAGCAGGAAATAAAGGTCAGATAAGAGCCCGGGCAGGCGGGTGGGCCAAAACATCAGCAGATATAGAACCGGTTCTATGTCTGCTGCTCTTCAGAGCTACCGGTTCTACAGAGCCGGACAGAACCGGTAGAATTCCACCCCTGAGGATAACTATATTTTTACTTATTTCCTTAAAGTTTTTGGCTTTTTATCCCTGTGCTCCAAGTCTATTAACTCTTAGATAGCGAAGTCATTTCATTACACAAAGTTATTCAAGATGTGACATGTGCAGAACAAAATTATTGAATACATACTTTGAAGCTTGACAATTATGCTGTGAGTCTGATTTTGATCATAAGGCATTTCTAACTTCGACAACAATTCCTAAGACCAGGTTTCTTTTTGATACTGTGCCTGTGGAATGATCCAAACAATTATCTTCAGAAGGATAGTTCTGTATCCTATTTTACATGACAAGCTATGCAGTCCTTATTTTTAAAACCCACATTAAAAGTTAGTATATATTGCAGAGATGGAAGGGAAACTATAAATGAATCACACTTTTTTAAAAAAAAAAAAAATCTTACCCTGTTCCTTGAACGGTGATATTTAGAAGGTTATCCTGTGAGTTCAATGACTCTCTAAAATTACTAGAACTTAAAACTCTCACCCTAAAGTCCCACTTTATATATTTGAAGAAAGACAAGACAAAGAAAAGCACTAAATGAGTAAATTGGATGGCACTACAGACTCATAAAAAAACAAGCATATACAAGATCAAATTGGCTAAACAAAAGATCATGAATAATGTTGTTTAGACTTTATATCTAGCTGAAAATATTCATTATCCATGGTTCAATGATACTAATGGAAAATGGACAGGGAAGCCAGCCCTGAAGAGATAAGAAGGACAAAACAAGAATCTATAGCCATTCTGTCTTGGGTGCCATGAGGTGTAGCATTTAGAATTTTCAATTAAATATCCTCAGATTAGGGATCTAAGAACAAATTACAATACACACCTTTCAATGAAGACTTATCTTCATTAGAGCCATAGTGGCACAGTGGTTAGAATGCAGTATTGTAGGTTAACTCTGCCTTCAGCCAGGAGTTCGATCCTGACCAGTTGACTTAGCCTTCAATCCTTCTGAGGTCGGTAAAATGAGGACACAAATTGTTGGGGGCAATATGATGACTCCATAAACTGTTTAGAGAAGGCTATAAAGCACTGTGAAGCAGTATATAAGTCTAATTGCTATTGCTATCTTTCATACTTCCTTTGCCCTATGAGCAACATGTCAGCCCCACTAGCTAGACCAGACCAAGAAATAAACTCCATAGAGTTTATAGAGTGTACTGAGAGTGGTTATAATAATAGTCTTGCAAATAAGACTGTGTTGTATTTTATCTTCCTTCTAATACTTTAGTGAATTAGAGAGGTGTCTATCTGAGTTGCTTACAAACATTACGTGTTTGTTGTAGAAATGAAATATTTTTCATTTCTCAACACCCTAGCAACGAATTGTACATATCTCCATCGAGATCAGCTTCTTTACTTTCTACACAATATAACAATACCAACATGATTGAGGCTGGTTCTGAAAATGTTCAATTTAAAAAGCAGTAAATAGATATTAAGAAAACATGGGGTTTTATAAAGTCACTTTTACAATTACTATTCTGTCACAAGACATTAAATTATTTTAACAATATCAATGCATAGGATGAATGATTTCCTATTGAACTCTGCACATTCTTAATTAAAGTTGACAAATCACTGTGAATGCAGATGAAACTAGAGCAAACTTTTTTCAATTAATTATATGAATCCTGTTTTTACCTACAGAGACATTACAAGACTGTGGTTGTAAAATGTCACTGCTGTTCTGATGCCATTTTGCATTGTGAAGCATTAGAAATTACCAACCTTGTAACCATCTTCTAGTTTCACAAGCAATTCAACCATGTCCAGAAGCAGTGTAAAAGCAAGAGAGGCAAGCAGATTTCAGTAAATTTGTTTATCTATAATGAAGTGACGAATTTAACTTGTTTATTTATAATGCAGCTTTCTATGCTTGTTCCTTATGATTAAAGTGAATACTTGCCAAAATTAAGTTACTTTTCTGGTCATTAACTTATAGTGCTGGTTTTACTTGTATTGGTAAATCCAGCACTGACTCCTACTTTTATTATCTACTTAAACTGCACTTTACTTATTTGCCCATTAAGCTTTCTGATTCAATTTCACAAAACACTTCATGATTGTCAGGCTCATTATTACTACCTTTCCCGATTGTCTAGAAATATTACGGCTACATCTACCACAATTTCCAGGTGGCTGAGAAATCAGATAATTATAATCCTAATACACCTGAAGGGTAAAACAGTTGTGGAAAACAGAATTTTATTGTGTGTTTGAAGTCTGATCTTGTACAACATGGATCCCAATAGGCTTAGATATACTGCATAGATCTGCCCCGTGGTAGTATTTCAAGAGCTAGTAACATATAATGCTCATACAAGTGATAAGAGGGAAAGGAAGGTAGTTTCTGTTATTCATCCATCTATCTATCCAAACCCTGGATGATAAAGAGCTCCTATAATTAACATCCAAGCTGCAATGCCTGGAGGAAAACACAGGTTTTTACGGCCTTCTGAAAGATCACTAGAGTCAGGGCCACCTGTATCTCAAGGAAGAGGCTGTTTCATAGGGCAGGCACTATGACAAAGAAGGATCCCTTCAAGTGACTCTGAATGTTCACTCTAGTAGATCTAATGGAATGGTCAGAAAATATATGGGAAAAGAGATCTTGCAAGTATGCTGGCCCCATGTAGTTTTAAAGGTGACAACCAGCACCTAGAAACGCCTACTAGGAGCCAGTAAAAGTTAATTAATTGATAACAGAAACTTTGAAAAAAAATGAAGGTACAGAGAAATATGCTTTACCGTAGCAGACAATGACATTGTCTTTCAGTATTAGCTCATACTTCCGGTGAAAATTCTCCAAGAAAGAACTTCCAAGAAGTGAGCACTGAGAATATAACAATATGAATAAAACTACTGAGAACTGGACTGGCATGGATGGAGAGAGACTATATCCAAAGGCTGAAAAAAGATAGACTATATCAAAATGATAGAGAGAAAAGCCAAGAGTGCCTTGACCATTAAAGGCAAAGAAGTCCTGTTTATGGAATATCTACAATAGGGGTGTCAATTTGGCAGCCCACAGGCCAGATGTGTCAAATGCAGGCCACGCCCACCCCAGCTCCACAAAGGGGGAAAAACATCATGAAACATCACCTGATGGCAATGTGACGCCGCAAGTTTGACACCTGTGATCTACAACCTTAACAATATTTGTGTTAGTGAAATACTGTATTTTTTGGACTATAAGACACTCTGGACTATAAGACGGACATTAGCTTTAGAGGAGGAAAACAAGAAAAAAAAATCTGCCTCTGCGTCCCAGCAATTTGCCTCCTTGCAGCAAACAGCAAACAACTTGGTTAGCTTCAGCACAGCCTGATTTAAGATGAGCAGATGATTGGTAGTTGGATTGGCCACCCAGGATACTGCCCATCAGCTGTTTCAGGCTCAGGGGATCACTACCGCCACCTATCGCCGCTGATTGTCGCTGCCTGGAACGGGCCAAAAATGGGGTGCGCTGAGGCTGAAAATGGGACACAGAGGCTAAAAATGGGATGTGTGGAGGCAGCGATAGGAAGTGGTGGCGATGGGTGGTGGCGATCCCCTGAGCCTGGAACAGCTGATGGGCCAAGTATAAACATAGTTATGAATACATGAAGTGGATACATATAAGAAAAATAAAAAGAAACAATATGACATGGGACGGTAGGCACTTAGGTGTGCTTATGCACACCCCCTCTTAGGAAAGGGGTGAGATCAATAGTAGACAGTCTAAGGTTAAAGTTTTTGGGGTTTGGGGAAGAAACCACAGAGTCTGGTAGAGTATTCCAGACATTGACCACTCTGTTGCTGAAGTCGTATTTCCTGCAATCAAGTTTGGTGCGGTTTACCTTGAGTTTGTATCTATTGTGTGCTCTTGTATTGTTATGCTTGAAGCTGAAGTATTCATTGACAGGTAGGACATTGCAATGTATAATTTTATATACCATACTTAGATCAGACTGAAGACGGCGTAATTCAAGGTTTTCTAGGTCTAGAATTTCAAGTCTGGTGGCATACGGTATTCTGCAATGAGTAGAGGAATGGAGAACTCTTCTTGTGAAATATTTCTGGACTTTCTCAACTGTGTGAATATCAGTTACGTAATGCGGGTTCCAGACTGATGAGCTTTATTCGAGTATTGGTCTAGCAAATGTTTTGTATGCTCTAGTTCAGAGGTCTCCAACCTTGGCAACTTTAAGACTTGTGGACTTCAATTCCCAGAATTTTCCAGCCAGCTAGAATTCTGGGAGTTGAAGTCCACAAGTCTTAAAGTTGCCAAGGTTGGAGACCTCTGCTCTAGTTAGTAGTGTGATATTACCAGAGAAAAAGCTACGCAGGATTAGGTTAACAACATAGCCTTTTTGGCTATGTAGTTACAGTGGGCTCTAGCACTTAGATCATAACTTGGGAAGGGTGAAGCCCCCCTGCCCCTTGCTTGCATGATTAATCCTAAGTGCTTTTTGCAATTTTAAGCAAAGTTAGATTGGCATCCTTCCATGAGTTGAGAGTGAATGTCTACACTGAAGCAAGAGAAACTGTTGCCATTACTTCTGCCATCAATGATTTTAGTTGGTACCATCCAGGTTCTGACTAAAGTGAGGCAAAATAGCTCCTCCATTTTAGCATCTACCCTTTATATATAACTTGTAGCTCTCAATATTAAAACACCAAAGACAATTATTTAAGAATTTTCAATCTCTTGGCGATGTAAATGTATAAAGGATGGTTGGCAAAATGATTTTGGCTTAATTTTCACGGATTTATTTATTGTTCACTCTTGCCTCTTGTCAATGTTATTTTGTGCATATCTCTGATTTATACGCACACACAAAGAAAGAGAACACAAATACGTTTAGACTGTGTTTATGTATGTTTATAGACGCATGTATATACACACATAAATATTGAAGCTGCAGAAATTTGTATTCTTACCTCTGGGTCAATCTGCAAATTATCTATAAGCATCTTAAGACAGCTGCATATTTCAGCTCATCTATTTGCATGTAGTGTTTAATTGTATGATATATCGGGGTGAAACGCCACTGCTTTGCTTTGTGGAGTGACTTTTGACACTAATTGCTGGAGGGAAATAGTGCCTCAGCATGGAAAAAGTAAGATGCTCCACTTCTCAAAAGCATGGAGGCTGGCTGCCTTGATCAGCATCAAAACCTTTATCAAAGTGAAGCACACACAAACCCCTCTTTAGTCTTCAGACCTAATATTTATGAACCATTTGAGTTTTGAACAAGTGAAATCAGTAGCTAATTTTCAACCAACTTCAAAAGGGAAATCCCACTTGCCTGTGTTAGAAACAATAATAGATTATTAGAAAGTTATTGAACCTATTTTAATTAGGGCCAGTAGTCAGACTCTTAAAAAAAGGATATATACACAATGTGATGAGTTAGACCACAATTATTTTTGTTCCCTAACTCATCACATTTTATCCCAATGATTATTGGATATGATAATTAATTTTATCGTATAAGATTAAGAACTGGGCATCAAAACTTTGTTCCCAGTGCAGGACCTGCAACAATTGTAATAACTGTGTGATTATTTTAACTATAGAGCATCACATTGGCTTTCTGCTCCTACCACACGGTTCACTAAACTCCAGTTAAAAGTTGTTCCTTTACCCTTTCATAGTGCCATGTTATAATTTTGAAATAAAAAATACATTCTAGAGACACTTAGCTTTCACATTTTTTGTTAAACATTTAACTAGAAGTTACATTTGAACTTAATTCAAACTGAACAAAAAGCAACGATAACGAAGTATGTTAGTCCCCTCTATCTTTTGAATGAATAATTCAGTGTGATATTAATGGCAACCAGAAATTTTAATGACTCTCATAGAATATCGATGAATATGCACTAGCTGAAGCTTTTGGCTAGGACTTAGATATTAAATAAAGCATGTACTTTGGTGGATATAGTTTTGGTGGATATAGTTTTTTAGCCTTAATGGGCTATCCAAAATACTTTCCTCCTTTACTTGATACTTTCAAATGAACTTTGAGCATTATATCTGTTAAGCCAGGTTTTGGGTTGTTAAAATTTATTTGGACAAGGTGGATCTTGGGTTGTCATAATACATTTGTTTTGCCTTCTTCATCTTGACATCTCTGAATTAATAAATGGTTCAACCTTGAGGCAAGAGTCTGCACCTTCTCTAAAGGAACAAAAGTCACATACAAGGACAAATTTCTCATTGTGCACAGGCAGCATTCTTACTGATACGAATCCTGTTTTATCCAGTACTCTTCTATTAATTTGTATGTTATTTCCTGCTTTTATTTACTTGCATATCACAAGGTAATGGAATTTTTAATAACACTCAGAATGAATTCATAATTTCTCAGTTTGTTGTCAAGGGTTGGGAAAAAAAAGTTTGAAGCAAAGTACTCAGCAGCATATTATTAATCCCATAAAGACACAGAGGGAAGATATATTCTGAGCATGCTGTTACAGCACTCTAATTGGAATTACTTCTTATTCCCCAGCTTAAGTTGAAGGAGCAAATGACAGTTCCTAAGCAGTTGGAAAGTGAAACAGCCAGTCTCCTGAGAATACCACTTATGACTCTCCGGATTTTAAGCATAAAATAACACATTTCAAAACGACAGTAAAGAAACCAGGTTCTAGTTTTCTCTCAGACAGGGAAACCAGATGGGTAATTTTAGGCTAACCAATCTTTCTCAGCTTTTTTTTTTTAAAGTCTGTCTACCAACCCACAATGGATTGCTCTGGTAAGTTACAGTCATAACTTTCAATGAAGAGATTTTCACCTTTTAAAGGCTTGATTCAGACTAACAATAATAATAATAAAAATTCAATACATTTCAAACCTGAAACTTTTTTATGGAGTAGCTAAAAAATAACTTTAAAAACCCCTGCCTACTTTCAATTAGCATTTTCACTTAAGTTGGGTATTTATTTTCAAGAACTGTATTTGATGTCCTTATTCAGGTAGTCCTCAATTTACGACTAATTGAGGCTTCAACTTTAGTCATAAGTTGTGACAGTGATAAAGTGCGTCACCATGTGACTGCACCTGATTTTACTGTCTTTTTTTTTGCAGTGGTCATTAAGTGAACACAGTGGTTGTTAAATGAACCCATTATTCAATATGGGGCAATTTTTGCCAGAAACCAGAAAAATGGTGTAAATCAGTCATGTGACCTTAGGATGCTGCAAATGGCTGCAAATTGAGGCCAGTTGCCAGGCACCCAAAATGCCATTACTTGACTGTGCAGGGGGCTGGCGGGGAAGCAAATGTTGGAACTTTGAATCCAGGCCATAACTCCCTGTTTCAGAGTCCATTGTAACTTAAAACAGTAAGTAACAGACTGGTTGTAAGCCAAGGATGACCTTTAGTTTCATGCTGCCCAGATTTGCCTCCAAAAGCTGTTACTTAGTTCTGCATATGTACTTTATGGTAGATAAAACAAGATATAGTTCACAGCTAAACTTAAGCAGCTACGTCGTTCCAAAGAGGAAGCCTACAGAAAAGGTGACAGAATGCTATACAACCAGGCCAGAAACATATTAACAAGAGAGATCAGAGCAGCAAAAAAGAAGCTACTCTGAAAAGTTAAAGAATCAATTCTCAACAAATGAACCAGCAAACATGTGGAAAACTCTTAAAAACATCACTGGCTTCAGCAAACCTCCTTCCCAGGTAGAGGGAAATCAACAACTAGCAGATGACCTGAATGTGTTTTACTGCAGGTTTGAAAAGAAACTACAGCCACCTATCTCCACAACCTACATCTCAAACACACCAACAACAGCCAAACCTCCTACAACTGGCCCCAATCCATTGGGCTCACAACCTCTGGTGATCACAGAAAAAGAAGTGCAAGATCTATTACACAGACAGAAGCCAGGAAAAGCACCAGGGCCAGACAAGATAACTCCTTCTTGCTTAAAAGTCTGTGCTGACCAATTGGCCCCCATCTTCACCCGAATCTTCAATAGATCACTAGAGATGTGCTATGTTCCTTCCTGCTTCAAACATTCTACCATCATCCCAGTGCCAAAGAAGCCCTCCATCAAGGAACTGAATGACTACAGACCAGTTGCTCTAACATCTGTAGTTATGAAAATCTTTGAAATGCTTGTGCTGTCCCACCTGAAAACCATCACAGATCCACCGTTAGATCCCATGCAGTTTGCATACTGAGCAAATAGATCGACAGATGATGCTGTTAACATGGCTCTGCATTACATCCTACAACACCTTGAATCTCCAAATACCTACGCAAGGGTCCTCTTTGTAGACTTCAGTTCAGCATTCAATACCATCATTCCAGACACTCTTCTAGGTAAATTAAACCAACTAGTGGTACCTGAACTAGTGGTACCTGAAGCTAGATGGAATCACATCCGATACTGTACAATCAGCACAGCCCCCCGCCCCAAGGCTGTGTGCTATCTCCACTTCTCTTTTCCCTATATACCAATGACTGCATCTCAAATGACCCATCTGTAAAATACTGAAGTTTGCTGATGACACAAGTGATTGGTCTCATTCGAGACAACAATGAATCTGCGTACAGAGGTTATACAACTTGCCTCATGGTGTAACCAGAACAATCTGGAACTGAACACACTCAAAACCGTAGAAATGGTGGTAGACTTTAGAAGAAACCCTCCCATACTACCACCTCTTACAATACTACAGACAACACAGTATCAACAGTAGAGACCTTCAAATTTCTAGGTTCTACTATATCACATGACCTAAAATGGACACCTAACATCAAAAACATCATCAAAAAAGCACAACAAAGAATGTTCTTTCTGTGCCAACTCAGAAAGCTCAAACTGCCCAAGGAGCTGCTGATACAGTTCTACAGAGGAATTATTGAGTCTATCATCTGCACCTCTATAACTGTCTGGTTTGGTTTTGCAACCCAACAGGACAGACACAGACTTCAGAGGATAATTAGGACTGCAGAAAAAACAATTACTACCCACCTGCCTTCAATTGAGGACCTGTATACTGCACAAGTCAAAAAGAGGGCTGTGAAAATATTTACAGACCCCTCACATCCCGGACATAAAGTGTTTCAACTCTTACCCTCAAAACGATGCTATAGAGCACTGCACACCAGAACAACTAGACACAAGAACAGTTTTTTCCCGAAAGCCATCACTCTGCTAAACAAATAATTCCCTCAACACTGTTCAACTATTTACAAAGTGTACATTACTATTACTGTTAATTTTCTCACCACTCCTTATCACCCATCTCCTCCCACTTGTTTCCTGGTATGATTTGATTGTTGATTGTACCCTATGACTATCATTAAGTGTTGTACCTGATGATTCTTGATTCTTAACAAATGTACCTTTTCTTTATGATACTGAGAGTATTTACAACAAGACAAATTCCTTGTGTGTCCAATCACACTTGGCCAATAAAGTATTCTATTCTATTCTATTCTATTCTATTCTATTCTATTCTATTCTATTCTATTCTATTTATTCTATGTTTTTGATTGCTGCTGCCATCAGTTTCAGGTACCTGACTGTGTTGGGCAAGGCGATAGTTTTCTGGTAAAACTGACTGAATTTTATTCACATGCTGCCACCTACACTTACATTGAGATATTCTAAATTAAAATAACTTTCCTACAAAAGATGTTTTTCTCCCCTTTCCATAATAAGTACAAGTAGTCCTTGTTTAGCAACTGCAATTGGGATCACAACTTGGTCATTAAGCGAAGCATGGGCTAAGTGAAACTGCAACTGTGTTTATTATAGTTTTACTTCAGCTTTTTTTTTTTTTTTTGCTTTACAGACTTGCAAATGTCATAAAGATGAGGACGCGTTACAAAGTTACTTTTTCATCACTGTCTTAAGTGCTAATGGTTGCTATACAAGGAAGACACTAAGTGAGGACTACTTGCAGATAAATATTTCCTACTGCTTTACTAGATAGCTAGACAGAAGACAGGCAGCTACATTTCACGATATACAAAGAGCAAACCCAGGTACTTTTCTCATAACTTCATCTAATTTGTTCCATATTAGCCAGCTTCAGTCACACCAGGGTTACAAGGGAGCAAGCTGCCTCTGCTGCATGACAGATCACTTTCTGAGAACGAAACTTTGTTATTTTCAAGGGTCCCCGTAGCTTCTTTTAATCTGATATCTATTACTGCCTGACTTTCTGACCCAATGCTTTTATTTCTTTCTTTTCCTGTGGTTACTTTTTTGTTTTGGTTCTTTCTTCCTGACAGTGAATTTCTTATCTCATATCTTTGTCTCTCTCTTAATTCACTTTAGAATTCAATACTGCTACTGCTGTTAGTCAAGAAGCTGAATGTGGAGATCAGCATCTACTTACAGATATTTGTAGAAAGCTACTGAGGACTTTGTTCGTTAAAGCAATAAATATTTTAGTTTTGAAATACAAAAAGGAGGATTGCTTGATAGTGCTAATAAAGAAGACAGTGTTAAAGGTAATTGCTGAGGTTTTTAATCAGATAATCATTCAACAAAATGTCAAGTACTGTTAAAAGTATGTCAATTACTGGCAGTTTTTCATATTGACTTTTTCCAATTATTAATCTTTCCAATGGCATTAAAAAGCAGATGGTAGCACCTAGCTGGCCTTGGCTGATTCCAAAAGAACTAAGCAGTTTGGGTTAGTTGTTGGATGAAGACCACCAGGAGCTATAAGCGTGGGAAGCTGAAAAAACACACCTTTGAATAAAGCAATTATGACAACATTCATTTTGTTGCCCAAAACTATCTAAATCATCAAGATACAATTTAAGGGAGTTTTGTATTTTTTTTAAGTATTGGCAAACCAGAGTATTTATCTCTGAAACACACACACAAGATCTCCTGTCACAGGAGATACATGATCCTTCACTTAATCAGGCTGTGTACCATGTAGGCTTAATAAGTCTCTGAATTGCACCTGGAAGTTACTAGTAACTTCTTGGGAAGCATAAGTGTCACACAGGCACACTAAAGCATGCCCATCATTATCTATGCCACTGCATTCTGAAGCAGTTGAAATTTCCAAGTGGTCTTCAAGGGCTCATGTAATGCATTGCAACAGGCCATGAAATTATTAGCAAATTATTGAATATATGAAGGGGCTTCTAATCTAGGAAAGGGTGCAACTGAGGAAGATGAAGCTGTGCAAAGACCCTCCTAAGCATAGCTGCCACATGCTCCTCAAGAAGGAGCTGTAAGTTTAGAAGTACTCCAGATTGTGTGCCATCCTTAAATGGGGATGTTCAATCCCAATCAAGACCAAAGGTAGAATATTTCCATATCTAGATGGCCCCAACTACCATAGCTACTCAGTCTTGGTAGGTTGAGTCAGAGACAGATCCTCCTTATCCAAACCTCCATGTCTTCAGGGCCTGGGATAGTACCTCAACAGCTTCCCTTGGCTGGCCTGAGGTTGAAAAATATAATTGTGTATCATCAACAAATTGTGGATACCAAATGCCAAACCAGTGGATGCCTTCAAGTAGCATTTTCATGTAGATATTGAATAAAAGGAGAGAGAGTTGAGCCCTGCAGCACCCCCAAAAATGGAAGGGCCTAGAGTACAACCCCTTCATCCAAAACAAATACTGATTGAAACCAGTCCCAGAGGAAGGGACAGAGTTACCAAAGAACAATGCATGCTACCCTCAAAGGTGCCCCCTATCCCAGAATAGGATCAACTGCAGACAAACCATCTTCTGAACAGCTTTCCCTAAAAGGAAAAGACTGGAGATAGCCCTACAGGTACTTAACAGTGTTGCATCCAGGAATGACCTTTTGAGGAGGGGGCACACCATAACCTCCTTTAAAATAGCAGTACTTCCCAAAGAGTTTGACACCATAGCATCAACCCAAACCCAGGTTACTTCCTTGGCCACTTTCACAGTCCAGAAGGGTGGCTGATCCAATGAATAGATGGCCAACCTGATAACTGTGTCTACTTCTTCAGGAGTCACTGATTCAACCTCATTGTCAGCTTTGGAAGCCACATTAGCACCAGAAGCTTCCAGTCTTGTGCTTGGGAATTTGGGAGGGGGGATTTTATGGAGCATATGTAGTTAGACATAATAGCATTCTCACTTAAAGTCAAGGTCATGTTAACTCTGCACCTGGATGAGGAGAGGTTGAAGGGATGTTTCAGGTTGGAATGGATGGTGATTGGGGCATGTGATGGAATGATGGTGCAAAGGATGGATTTGTAATTTTTAATTATTGGAGGAAAACCCGGAACTTTCAGATTCGGGTTTTCCCAGATGTGCCAGCATGACAGCTCAAATAAAATGGAACTTTGAGAAAATGCCTGTCTCGGAGTTTTGCTATTGGAGTTTGGTTTTCTGGAACGCTGACACTCATCCTGGATTGCACCACTATATCTGACCCTAGGCATCTCAGCTGGACCTGCCCAGTCAGAATTCAAATTCACTATGCTCAGTCAAACTCACTCTGAACCTTCGCCCAAAATACTCCAAGCAAGGTGCTTCCTAGGATTTGCACACATAGAGAGGCAATCCAAGACCCCAGCCACCTGCCCATTTCAGACAGCGACTAAGGCCTTGGTTGAACTTTCCACCAATACTTGAGGAAAATCTCAGGCTTTCTCTGGAAACTCTTTAGTTCTGTGAATCACCAGGGGTAGGCTGGCTGAATGGGTCCTATATCCCTCCAAAGAGGGATGATACCAGTGAACCAAACGACAATAGGAAAGAGATCTGAAGTTTTCTTTTTTCATTCCTCCAATATGGAAGAAAAATTGGAATATAAACTGCAGAATGATTTATATCGATAATATGAACAGCTCTCTGGCAGGAAATGTTGGAAACTACACATGTTCAGCACATTTTTATGTAAGACCCCACCTAAGGCACACCTGTTACAATCTAATTCACCCTGCAGCATATTTTTGTTTCTTTGTTACCTGGAGCAGTGAATAGCTTGATGTCCAGCAATATTAAAATAGAAATCAGTTGTATGTTTCATTTCATCTGTATGCCCAGAAACTTCAATCCAGTGTCCTATTGGGAGGCAGTAAACTCCATCAACTAAATTGCATGGGTTATAAATGCTGGTTCGATCATGGTGGGGTCCATTACCTAAAACAAGAAGAAAACACACACACCACAATTCAGCAGAAATCATTAATTAAATTATATTTGGAAAACAGAATTTGCCCACCCCTGGAAGAAACTCCCCTCACATCCTGTGTGGGTTTTAAAAAAGTATATGGCAGGCCATTTTTTCAGGTTTGCAAACAAGCCAGATTAAGATTATTTAAGACTTAATGATAACCAGTTTTTGTACATAAGTATCTAACATTTTTAGAAGATACAAAACAAAATCTCTTTTAACTATGATTTTTGTTCCTAAGCTAAAAAATGCATTCTGAATAACTTATTCACTATACACTTTTTAAAAACCAGTACTACTATATATCTTAAAACGTTTTTATTTCATTTTTAATATTGTTATTTTTCTTATTCTAAATCCATTGCCAGAAGAACTATTTAGAGCAGATAACTGGTAAATTATGCTCTGAATTAAGGTAACTTGAATTCTGGCAACTATAGGCACTAACAGTCCCAGAATTTTTAACACAGTAGGCATAATGTTCTCCTTGATTTCTTTCTTATGAGCATTCACAGTGCCATGTGCTGTATAAAAAATGGTACATGTTATGATTTGGAACAGTTTACTTTTGAAGCTATTGTTTTTTTAAATTCAGAAGTCTAACAAATCATATTGTATAACTTCCAGGCAGTCTAGCTGAGATTCAGGGGAAATAAGATGCAATCTAGCCAAAATGACTAATTATACCAGAAAGGCAGATTTGTGCGTATGTAATATCAAAGTCAATTAAAACAAGCTGTATCACAATTCTGTACAAAAGAGTCAGCCCTACAAACCCAAAGACAGATAAAGATTAAAGAGACTGGAATCATATTGAGATCCAATATAACCTTTACATTTTTTATGATTCCCAAAGGATATCTAGGTCCATTAACAGAATATAAATTCAGATGAAACATTTATGATACAGTAATAATCTCTTTTGCTGCAGAGTACATCTCTCACCCAATGTTCACTTAGGAATTAAGCCTGAGCTCATTTAGGCTCTCCTTTTAAGAAACCTTTTAACATGCTTTTCCATAAATCTTTTGGAACTCTAATTAAAAATAAAATAGTTTGGAGGTTTTTTTTTCATTGTTGGTCAACATTCCTGGACAGCAGCATCATAGTACTACACACCGTGGTTGACCTGTTATTGTAGGGCTCTTCAGAGGCTGATAGACAGGCTACCATTTTCTACACAGATTTCCATTTTGCCTTTCCCAGGTATAATGCTTTAGATTTTGAATTGAACATAGGCGGAAACTGGACATAGGCTCAAGCCCTATCTCCAGCATGGAACCTGATTAGGTGATGTAGGTTTAATCTGTTATTCAAATCATAATACTTAATGCTGGCTTGTTGTTGGGAAAAAATTAAAGAGGGGATAATATGTACCATGCTTTGAGCTCTTTATGGAGGGATGGGGGTATAAACCAAATAACCAAATAACCAAATAAACATAAATACATACCTCTCAATATTAAAAATATTTATTTAATATATATCTAGCCTTTCTACTTAAGTAGACTCAGCGTTGCTAACAAAATTTCTAAAATCATTCGCTAAATTAACATTAAACTTAATTAATAACAAAAAGCTGTACAAAAAGATACACATTTACAATTAATAGTGAGCAATGGGGCCAAGTACAAATCCCTAGAGTGTTCAGTCTATAGCTTAAATTTTTGATATTGTGAGCATCTTCATAAGAGTTTGTCTTGCAGATCATAATTGTCAAATAGGTTATCAACAGAAGATGAACTCCCTCAGACTGTGAGGCCTTAAGTTATTTTAAGATTTTAAAGGTTAATGCCAACATTTAGAATTGCACCTGTTAAGCCATTGATGACCCGTACAGATCTTTCAGTATTAGCATTATGTGATCTGTATACCTATTCCTACATTTAGCACAAATTGAAGCATCTGGCTTTTTATAGGTAATAGCTTTGGTTACAGTACACTGTAATAAGAGGAACTATAACTAAAGGAATGATAAATGTAAAATCTAACCGTTCATGAAGGAAAAGTTAGCTATTCTTAAGCAAGAGAATGGCAATCGCTACCAAAACTAAAGTCAATTAGAGTTGCTTCTCTGATTTAATTATTCATTCATTTACCAACTCCATAACAATTCTCAGTGACAAACAATGTACAACTCGATTACTGTAAATAAATAATAAACCTGCTGTTATTAGACACAAGTTATGGACCCAATTATTCAACATACCCATTCCTACATCTTGTTTCAGACGACATTAAAATAAAATTTAATGGGATTAATCAATGATACTTGATTATGCATTCTGACCCTTTAAACATTTTGAACATGTACTCTTAAAAATATGTATAATAGATGTTTCAGAACCTCTGGGTATTCTTTAATTTACACATTTCCCCTACTTCCATTGACAAAAACCAATCGAAGTTTCCATCTACTTTCTCTTAAACATGTCAGACGCAAATGATCACATCCACATATGAAAATCCAATATATTGCTACTCATCCCTATGCGCAGGAATATTCCCAACTAATGGAAAGCTCCTGCTTGGAGTTAGATAAGAATCAACAGAATTCAGGGTGGTTGGACTTAGTTCACTTGTGGCTACCCAGGGATTCTAGGCTGATCCCTCTTTTAAATCCGCCCCCAGGTTTTGCCAGTCCTTCTCCCGCAGCTAAATAATAAATGAAATCATAACAGAATAAAGCAACAGTTAAACAAAGCAGGCTGAAAGCAATTGACAAACACATTTCTATTTCTATGAGCCATGGTGGCGCAGTGGTTCGAGTGCAGTACTGCAGGTTACTTCTGCTGCCTGCAGGCTGCCTGCAATTTGGCAGTTCAAATCTCACCAGGCTCAAGGTTGATTCAGCCTTCCATCCTTCCGAGGCGAGTAAAATGAGGAGCCAAATTGTTTGGGGGCAATGTGCTGACTCTGTAAACTGCAATGTGCTGACTCTGTAAAGCAGAGGTCGCCAACCTTTTGGACCTCAGGGACCACCAAACTCATAATTTTAAATCCTGGGGACCACTAATATGAATTTTGACTGATGGTGGCTTGCTGACATTGGTGGGGGAGAGAGAGAGAGAGAGAGAGAGAGAGGCATTACTGCCTAGAATCGGACATGACAGGAAAGGAAAAACCTTTACCTTTTATATAAGTTGTGTTGTATACTTGAGCGAGGACCCCCAGTTGGTGACCACTGCTGTAAAGCAGTGTAAAGCATATAAGTCTAAGTGCTATTGCTATTAACAACTTTAGCTTTTCAGTTTCAGCGAGCATAAGAGGGATTTTATTTATTAAAAGAAACCATCAAGATAATATTTAATCTAACTTCATTCACAATTATGGATTTGGATAAAGTGTATGACACTCTGCCTTCTCCCCAATAGTGCCTTGTGCCGTGTTCCACATTTCAGGAGAAACCTCCAACCCTGCTAGAGATTTTTCAGGGAGGGGAAATTTGAGATTCAGTCCTTATAGTTTCCAACTAGATGGAGCAAAAATGGGGAAGGAGAAACAAATGGTCTCCTCCTGGCTGTTCCCTACCCTTTGAAACTCCACCCCAACCAATTATGTTTCAAAAAGACTTTCCAGTCAAGAGAGAGATGTGTGTTCTCCCATTTTAAGAAGTCTCATTTACTCGACATTGGAATCATATTTATAGCTGGTCCTTGGTTACGGTATTAACGGGAATTGGAGCCGGAATTTCTGCAATGTGATAGTAAAGTACAACATCATGTGACTCAATTGCTTAGTAATGGCAATCCTGGCAATCCTTATTGCCATCAATCAAAAATCGTGGTTGTTAAACCCCAGGTGCTTGCAACCAAGCCAGCAGTCAGTTAAGGTACAATGTGAAGTGTGAACTAAGCATGGGGGGGAGGGGGAAGACACACAGGGAGGGCTGTTGCAAAGTGGGGGAGGGTGCGAGTGATAGGAACAATTTGCAACCTTCCATGCCAGATTCCACGTTGACTTTGCTTGTGGGAAGCTGGCCAATGGCAATCATGTGACCGTGGAACACTGCAACCATTGCTAAGTGTAAACCTGGTTGCCAAGTGCCCAACCCGCAATCACATAACTGCGGGGATACTGAGATGGTAGGAAGTTTAATGACTGGTCATAAGCACTATTCATCCGGTACCATCACAACTTTAAACAGTCACTAAAGGTCTTTAAACAAAGACCACCTGTATTAGAATGCTTAGGTGGATGACTTTAAATCAGTCATGTTGCTAAGAGCTACCTTGAGGTTCCCTTTCAAGCTCCAAAATTTAGTGATTGATGTTAAGTTTGGAGGAGTGGGCGCAATAACGGAGACAAGGCATCGGGTAGTGACTCAACTCTTTAATAGTAACTTCAGAACAGAGCAAAACACTTGGGCAGCAGCAGCTCTTTTATAGAGCTGGCTGCTGCCGCAATAACCAATGGGAACAAGTTTAACCGTGCTTAGTCTTCCAATCAGGGATGGCCACTTTCAGCCAATCAGGTTAACCGAAGGCAGCCAATCATGATCGCTTACTTGCGGACCAATCCGAGCTGCAGGTTTACGAGCCTGCAGTTGGAGCGGAGCTCGAAGAGTTTTCAATAATGAGTTTATTTAGTTAGTTCGTAACACCCCTCCCCCCTAGGTTCTGTCTGAGGGGTGGGGTGACGTATTCTCGCAAATAGGCAGGCTGTTTCACCTGCCTATTTGATTTCCGCTGTTCTACCGGTTTCCGTTCAGGTTCCGGTGGATCGTTTGTAGAACCAGGTGGTGATGATGGTTCCACTGTCTCGCTGGGTGAATCAAGGCTGTTTTCTTGGTTGTTTTCTGGGTTCTCTGGGCTTGCTTCCCTGACTGGACTGCTATGTGGCGAGGCCATCCCTCAGCTCGGGCTTTCGTCGGGTGGTGAGTATCCCCTGGCTGGCTGTACCGTCTGCTGGGCTTCGCTGATTGGGTCCTCTGTTATTTCTATTTCGGCCCCCTTGTCTTTCCTTCCCCCCCCAGTTGGAAAATCAGGGGGTGAGAGAGAGTTAGGCGCCAAACGGGAGCGGAGTTGGTCTATATGGCGTTTCCACAGTTTGCCGTCATTAGTCTGCAAACGGTACGATCTGGGGCCTGTTAGCTGCGTGATGGTAGTGGGGACCCACAATGGGTCAGCCGAGAAGTTTTTCGCAAAAACTAAATCGCCTACCTTGAACGCACGACACTTGCTGCTGGAACCGCAAGGTTTTTCTGGCGTGTAGGTTGGGTGTAGGCGATCGAGGTGTGAGTGAAGTTTCCGGCCCATCAAGAGTTCGGCCGGGGTTCTGTTCATGGTGCTGTGCGGCGTGATGTGTTGAAGAAGAAGCATACTGTTTATCTTGTCATCAATATCGCCATGTTCCATTTTGTGCAATGTTTTTTTAATGAATTGTACCATACGCTCGGCCCTGCCATTGGCTGCAGGGTGAGCCGGCGAAGTTAAGGCATGGCGGATGCCCCGGTCCGCTAGATATTGCTCGAATGCAAGGGCAGTGAACTGGGGGCCATTATCCGAGACTAAAACGTCCGGCAGTCCGTGCGTAGCGAATAGTCTATTTAACTTTTTAACGACGGCTTCTGTTGTGGTGCTTTTCATTTTGTGGACTTCGAGCCAGTTTGAATAGGCATCCACCGTTATTAGAAAGGTGTGTCCCTTGGTGGGTCCCGCAAAATCAATGTGGATGCGGGACCAGGGGCCACGAGGTGGATCCCATTCAGTTGGAGGTGCCTTCGGTGGGGCAGCGCGGATTTCCTGGCACTTGTTGCATGTGGCCACCCAGGCTTCTATTTGTTTATCGATACCTGGCCACCACGTGTAACTTCTCGCTAACACCTTCATCCGCGCGATGCCTGGATGGCCGTCGTGCAATAGTTTTAGGACGCTGTGTTGTAATTTTTCAGGAATGACGACTCTGTCTCCCCACAAAACGCAGCCCTTCTGTGAGAACAACTCCGTTTGTCGGTTTTTAAATGGTGTGAAGATGTTGTCGGGTTCGTTGTCAGGCCAGCCTCTTTCCACCCAGCTGAGGTGACAGTTAAAGGCAAAGTCTCGTTATACTGCATTAATACAGCGTCGGAGGTCAACAGATCTTTTACTTGCTGGAACGCTCGTTCTTCCCGTTGTCCCCAGACCCAGGAAGCTTTCTTGTCTAGTAGACTATGTTAATGAGTCCCAGGAAAGCTTGGAGGTCTGTTTTATTCCTAGGTCTGGGGGTGTTTTTTATGGCGGTTACTTTTTTTTCGGTACGATGAATTCCCTTCTTATCAAGGAGGTACCCCAGGAATTCAACCCTCTCAGTACAAAGTTGACACTTGTCTTTCTTTATTTTTAACCTGGCGTTTTTGAATTTTTGGAGAACCGCTCTGAGTCGGGTCTCCAACACGTCTCTATTGGGAGCAGCTATCAAGACATCATCGAAATAAGGCACGACTCCTTTTATGCCTTGCAGCAATCGCTCTATCAGGCTTTGAAAAATGCCCGGTGCTACACTCACGCCGAACTGGAGCCTATTAATTTAAACGCACCTCTGTGCGTGACGATAGTCTGGGCCTCAGCAGTCTCTGCATCTACGGGTAGTTGCTGGTATGCCTGGGCTAGGTCCAATTTTGCAAAGATCTTTCCGCCGCCCAGGGAGTGAAGATGTTGAACCACCGGTACAGGATAAGTGCTTTGCTGAAGCGCGTGGTTTAGGGTGGCTCGGTAATCCCCACAAATTCTTATTGATCCATCCGGTTTTATGGGTGTTACAATCGGGGTTTCCCAACGAGCGTGATCGATTTGTTCTAACACCCCTTGGGCTATCAATTTGTCCAATTGTTCATCAATCTTTGGCTTGAGTGCGAAAGGCACTCGACGAGGCTTAAGGCGTATGGGCGCAACATCGGGGCTGAGGCTAAACGATATGGGGGACCCCTTGTACTTGCCTAGCTTCTCTGTGAATACGTCCTGGAACTCCTGGACGAGGGCGGCTTCCCAGTCACTGCTCTCGGTCTGGTGAATGCCGGCTAGTTCAATCCCCAGTGGAGCGAACCATTGTAAGCCCAACAAACTGGGCCGATCTCGATCGACGATGGTAAGAGGCAGAGTTGCGGTGTGGTCTTTAAAGGAGACCTGGACGTGGCGGGACCTGGCAACGGGAATTCGGTTTCTCTGATAGTCCCTTAATATGACTTTCTGGGTGCTGAGGTCTTGACGGCGGATGTCAGGGATCAGCTGTTTGAAAGTTCTCCACGAGACCATTGATAGGGATGAACCCGAGTCTACTTCCATTACGCATGGACGATTCTCAATGGCGACCCTCACTTGGATCTTCCTTGCATCCAAGGATGAGGCGTGACCGATGGTGATGGTTTGATGCGTCTCTTCTCGTCTAGCTGATGCAGCAGGCGCTCGATTTCTGTAGTGATAGTGGTTCCATTGGTGATTCAGGCGATCCCGGTTCACGGGTGGGCTGCCCGTAGCTTGGCGGGAGTTGTTCTCTCTACGGATTGGACTTGACCCCTGCTTGCTCCTGCAGACCTTTGCGATATGGCCCCTCCTTCCACAGGAACGGCAGAGTGCGTCGAGGAATTTGCAATCAGCTCGCGGGTGATTTGCCCCACACCCGGCGCATTGACGCGAAGGTTTTTGGCTTCGCTGGTCTCACTGGTCGCGCTCTGACCGGAGTCGGTTGACCTCTTCTTCCTCACTATCCGATGGGGATTCGAGGTCTTCATGGTGCGCCGTTGTTGAGTGCTTTTCTGGGAAAGGCGAAGTATCATTTGCGAGTTGACGGAGCGGTGCGTTGGTGCAGCGCATTCGAGCGGCCGACTTCCTGGTTGCCTCTGCTGCAGTAGCGTCAGCGATGACATCTGCAAGATCGATGTCCCCTTTTGCCATGATCTTGCTCTGTGCTGTGTGGTCATCTAATCCCAGAACTATGCGGTCTCGCATAGCTTCTTCGAGGTTTGAAAAACCACAGAGTCCACTAAGGTTCCGGAGGTCAGCGATGAAGTCTCCAACGCTCTCGCCTTTCCGTTGGTCCCTCTGGTAAAATTTGTGTCTTCTGATGAGGGTTGGCACCGCGGGTGCATAATGGGCCTGAAGAATAGGAGCGAGGTTATCCCAATCCATTGACTTAACCTCTGCAGGCTTTGCAAGTGCCTTAGCCATTTTGAAAACGGCAGGCCCGCAATGGGTCAGGAAAACCGCTCGTTTCTTGCCAGGCGAAGCGTCCTTCAGGTTGTTGGTCTCCAAAAACATCTGGAACCTGTCCATATACGAGTCCCAGTCTTTGTTAGCCAGGTCAAATGGAGCGAGTGGTATGGCGCCACTGGCCATCTTACCGTTGTTGATGCTCTTTCAGCCACATGCTCTGTTTGGTGCACAGCGAGTGCTCAGTTGGCTCTATTGTCTCCGCATCCCATCCTCGTCGCCAGTGTTAAGTTTGGAGGAGTGGGCGCAATAACGGAGACAAGGCATCGGGTAGTGACTCAACTCTTTAATAGTAACTTCAGAACAGAGCAAAACACTTGGGCAGCAGCAGCTCTTTTATAGAGCTGGCTGCTGCCGCAATAACCAATGGGAACGAGTTTAACCGCGCTTAGTCTTCCAATCAGGAATGGCCGCTTTCAGCCAATCAGGTTAACCGAAAGCAGCCAATCATGATCGCTTACTTGCGGACCAATCCGAGCTGCAGGTTTACGAGCCTGCAGTTGGAGCAGAGCTCGAAGAGTTTTCAATAATGAGTTTATTTAGTTAGTTCGTAACAATTGATCCCTTTGTTTCACCTCAGAGATGAGCTATTTTCCCTGGATTGGGCCAATAATTTATTTTCCTGCCGGCTGAAATAACACAAGAAGCCTTCCAATGATGTAGTGATGGCCAAAAAAAATTGATCATTTTTGCCATTAGGGGATTTTTAAAGGGTGAATGATATATATCCTGGGCAGCAAGTCATTCCCATGTCCACTCTTAAGATCTCAAAGCAGCCTCAAAAGATCAATAATCATGCCGCTGAATTTGATGAATGCTCTATTTTCTACAGATTCGTGTAGCTTGGTAGCACAAAGCTCTCCTCCTTTTCAAGTATCATCCTGAGCTAGGCTGTGAAAGATTGTACCCAGATCAGAAAAAGCTTTCTAATTTTCCCTCTGCTCAAATAGAGATTTTGTTTTACGTTTACAGATCAAGAAGGAACTTACCTCTAAATTCTATCGCGGAAGCCATTAAAGCCATTTCAGATTCCTAGAGATTTGGGAAACTATTTTGACCAAAGCTTCCTTGATTTAAAATGTATGATCCCCCTACTACAACTTGGAAATATACAAGCAGAGTGATTTTGAATATCTTCTTGTAATTGGGGTATTCCTTATAGTACCAAGCTGTTCATGAAGGCAGAGAAAAGCAGCAAAAAATCTAAGTTCCATTATTAAGAATTTGGAAAACCAATTGTTTCTATTGATCCAGTGATTCTGATGGCATGTCAAGCTCGAAATTGACATACGTGTAGCCATTTTATTTAGCCTTAATATATATTCCTTTTCTTTCTTTCTCTTTGCTGGTTATGGGGGGGAAGGGTTTTGGGCTTACCACATGCCTAAGGTGGAAGGAGCGGAGATAGAGAGAGTTGTTTAGGCTGGGTGATTCTTCTTCCCGTGGAAACACGAGCTGACCCTGCTGAGGCCTTGAGATGGAGATTTATGACACCAGGCAACGTTGATTTACTTCTATGGGAGAATGTGACTTTTGGGAGCTGTTTCCAACTTCCAATATTATGTGGTATAATTCCAGGTTGTGTCAGATACAGAATTACAACAGACTGCCAATTTGATGCTTTCTTAAATAAAAGAAATTGTTTTGGAAGATGGACTTTGCTCTTTTCTTTTTAAATGGATTTCATCACTTGGAAACCTGACATGGTAATTCTGACATCAGTGTCTAAGCTGTAGTCTAAATTTATATATTGAATGATTGATTGATTGAGCTGACCAACTTGGAAAAAATGCAGGTCCAGGTAGTATACAACAACTGTGGGCAAGTAGTTCGAAGTTCAAGTTTAAACATTATTGTTGCATCTTTCTGAAATGTTTATCAAATGAATATAAATTGAACAGATATGTTCCCCTTTCTTGCCATTGCATGCCCATCCCTCAACAAATTACAAATTCTCCTCATTGGGTTTTTTTCTCTTGACTGTTGTGTAGACGCATATCCAGCCTGTGTCACACAATTCTTTAACAAGTGGTTTACTTTCTGTAAATATTTATGGTAAAAATAAATAGTTTTTAGTTCCAGCTATTTCAGCTATTGAACTGGCTTTCTATTCAATTAACCTACTAAAATCTACCTAGCGCACACCATATCTATCAAAAAAATATATATCTGTATTTCATTTCTGAAACAAAACATCCAATATCAGCCTGATGTCTTATGCAGAGAGTTATTTCTATGCCTAAAAAGATCAAAATAAAAGTAAATGGCAAACATTAGAAAGCAAAATAATGGTTTCCCTCAAAAGTTACATTACATTTGAGATTGGCTTTTAAAGTCTTCATTGTTATTCCACTAATGTTCAAAAATTCTTCTATGCCATTTGCTTGTGTTAAAGAACAAAGAAATCACAAAAGTCTGCCTTACAGATCAATCTTTGTAAATAGTACTCTTTTTAGTGCCTAAGGACTGCTCATATAGTCATAGCTGAAGTGTAAGAAAGACGATCAAGCTGATATATCAAAAAAGAGTCACTGGCTTTATTGCAAAGCAGATTAAAACAAGGTTCTCCGAACAATGTGTAGCTCATATAGGAGAGAAGAACAGACAAGAATATAGCAAGAGAGAAAGATATGATCAAAAAGCTCAACCGTCATAGCCAAAATCTATCATAGAAAAAGAATGTCTCACATGGTTGTGGTGGGTAAGTTGGGAATCAAAAGAACCTCGCTCAAGTATATAATACAACTTATATAAAAGATAAAGCTTTCCCCTATCCAGTCATGTCCGACTCTAGGTGGTAATGCTGTTTTTAATGCTCTAGGTGGTAATGCTGTTTTTTAGCTGAGGGAGCCAGCATTGTCCGAAGACATTTCCGCGGGTCATATGGCCAACATGAGATCACATTGCAGCACAGAGCGTGTGGTGAAACATGGAACATTGTTATCTTCCCACTGAAGTGGTACCTATTTATCTACTTGCATTTGCATACTTTTGAACTGCTAGGTGCACAGGACCTGGGGCAAAAACTGGAGCTCACTCTGTCATGCGGCAGTCGGGTCTTGAACCCGAGCTGTCAGTTTGTCAGCCGATCAGCTTAGCTTAACTGCTGAGGCATTGTTCCCTCTCTTTTTTCTGATATACACTTCTTTATATTTTCGGTACATTCCATACATCCCTTACAAAATTCCTTACATTTTCATATACTTTTTCCTTAAATGTAATTTACTGTCACTTTTTCCTTGCGTCCATTTGTTCTATCACATTATATAGTCCACATGTGGCTAATTCTGCATCTCTTTCCTTAAGCTTTTTTTAATTCCATATCTCCTTCATTTTTCTTCTACCTTAATGGATTTTTCTTTCATTCTCTGTCCGTTGACATTCTTTCTGTTACTTTACTTCAGGGCTTTTTCTTTTTAATTCTTTCCCATTCATGTAAATCCCACCATGCATGTATCCCCTAGGAAATTTTATTAACGCTAGTATGAGTCAAATTCCAAACAACTCAACCAGAATTTCTATGAATTTCCAAAGGAAAAGGAATTAATGTAAACTCTCAAGGAAAGGAGACATTTTAGAAGATGATGTTCCCCCAGGGGTCCCAGAATAGCCCAGTTTTCAATTTCCTTACAGCACAGTTCTTCAGAGATTACTAACATTTGCCTCTATAAAGTTGGGTGTAAGATAAGTCAAATAAACTTAGTAAAATATAGCCAATTCTTGTTGTTTATGGTAGTTACATTCTATGAAGTTGCTGTATACATTGAATTCACAAATACTGAATCCTCAGTTGGGGACGTGTGGAATGGGCAACTCAATTTTTTGCCGCTCTACATGTCCATGAATGAGTATTGATTTTACAATTAGAAATAAATTTTAGCAAGCAGGTAACTTTGCAAATAGGGAATCTACGATTCATTAAAATTAATTGTGTTCAGCTTATTTCCATGCTAAACCTATGATGAGCCTAACTAATAAGGTTATAATTTTGTCAACCCATCTAATCCAATACTGGTTTCCCTTACTTCTCACAATTTTTACTGACCAAACCTCCCTAGCCAAGCTTATCTTGAAAAAAGCCAAGCAGGCTCATATCTAGTTAATTCTTAGGTGGGAGACCACTTGGAAATCCCAGGACTGTAGGCTAAATTGGTAAATCAAAAAAGAATCTTATTTTGGTATATGGCCATAAAGTCACCGGGATTTAAGTTCATCTTGAAAAAAAACTTTGTTTTTATGGAAGCTTGTGAAACAGTAATCCAACCCAGAAGTAAGAAGAAATTTTCTGACAATAGGAACAATTAATAATGATGATGCATTAGTTAAAATGCAGTATTACAGACAAACTCTGCCCACAGCCTGGAATTCGATCCTGATGGGGCTCAAGACTGACTCAGCTTTCCATCCTTCTGAGGTCAGTAAAATGAGGACCCAGATTGTTAGGGGCAATATGCTGACATTTAAACTACCCAGAGAGAGCTGTAAAGCATTATGGGGTGGTATATAAATCTAAGTGCTATTACTATTGCTAATCAGTGGAAAGGCTTGCCTCCTGGAGCTGTGGGTGTTCCAATTCGGTGTTCCAATTCTGGATGGTTTAAAAATAGCTTGTATAACCATTTGACCAGGATGGTATAAAGTCTGTTGCCTGGAGCAGAAGGTTGGACTAGAAGACCTCTGAGGTTCCTTTGATTCTTGTGATTTTATGTTCCATGTTTATCTTACCTACTCAAACTTCTTTTTCCTTTGAAAAGCTCCTATGGAACAGTGAGCCCTCCAGAATGAAATAAGAGATGATGTGAAGTATCAACAGTAGAGACCTTCAAATTTCTAGGTTCTACTATATCACATGATCTAAAATGGTCACCTAACATCAAAAACATCATCAAAAAAGCACAACAAAGAATGTTCTTTCTGTGCCAACTCAGAAAGCTCAAACTGTATCCTTACAATTTTTATTGACTGTTTCCTAGTATGATTTGATTGCTTATTGTACCCTATGACTATCATTAAGATGTCATGAGCTTATGATTCTCGATTCCTGATGAATGTATCTTTATTTTATGTATACTGAGAGTATTTACACCAAGACAAATTCCTTGTGTGTCCAATCACACTTGGCAAATAAAGTATTCTATTCTATTCTATTCTATTCTATTCTATTCTATTCTATTCTATTCTATTCTGTTCTATTCTGCTTAGTATGGGAAACTGACTATGATCAGATGCCCAATTTAATTTCAGAGAAACATTTTCCATTAAAGCAAAGCCAACACATGATACAGCCTTTGGCTTCTATATTGATATTTGAGTCTTTTATAGATACCTGTCTTTGAGAATTTACTTTCAAATTACTTAGAAAGGTGTCTATTTCAATTGAAACATGGCTGAATAGTGATTGTTAGTAAAGAACTATGAATATAAATACAGATGGTTTAGGCCACTTGACAGTGAGTCTTCTTAACTTATACAACTCACATGTAGTGTTTAGAAGAAAAATTGCTTTATTGGTATGGTTAATCTTTGGTCCCTGCTTTTCAGTTGTTTCAATGGTGTCAGAGTGTTTTTATAATGATTAAAGCATAGAGCACTAAGCCTTATTGATTTATACTGGTCGAACAGCCCAAAAGTAGCTTCCATTTGCTATCTTGAAAAATGTATTCTTATCATATTACACATATTTTATATATGCAATTCTAAATCACAGAAATAAATATTTCTGAAGATCCGGGAAAATTCTAAAAAGGGAGACAGAGTGGGGAAAAAGCTTTTAAATATTGTTAAAGACGATAGTGGTGATGGTAAGATAAATCTGTCTTGTTTGTAGAGTTATCTTTCTTCATGAAATTTTGTTCCCAAATGTTGTTTAAGAATACAGGGATTATCTTGATGAATTATGCCAATCCTTTATGGGTATGTCTCCCAGAAACTCAGACATAATATGACACAGCCTTCTGCTGTTGTTCTCCCAGGAAATCATCATCCCATAGGAAAATTTTAAGGGCATCCCTTATCTATCATAGCTAATTCCATTGAGAAAACTATCCGCCATATAACTTGTCTAATTCTCTTTTTAATTTAAGTTAATAGCATTTAATTTAACTTAACTCTATTACCATGTCTTGTGATGATGAAGAATTACAAACATTAAGCATGGGTGATGTGAAGCAGCATTGCTCTACTGCTAATCAGTTTTATAATCTAATGGTGCCTTTGCAAAAGCAAGTGCTTAGGCTCACATAGGATGAGACATTCAAACTTCCTCTCAGCACCTAGTAGATCCTTTTGGGTTATATTAACACTGTTCTGGTGGGGTGTTCCTAAATCGCAGAAGATTTTCAGCTGTCTTTGCCAGCAAGAGGGCATCATCAGTGTCAACAAGGTATCTTGAGAGACACCATTTAGTATATCAAATAGTACTCAAAAAATCCCACTGAATATTCAAGGCTTTGCTGGGAAAAGCTGGACAATAATGTTTCCATTTGAGTGTAAGTATAGACAACCTTTAAAGCAGGAACGGTTGAAGTCATTGAAAGCCTTGGTGGATGACCATAAATCCTCCAGACATTTCCACTGAACTGAATTCTTTAATGTGACAGAAAAGGAATATTATTAAATCCATAAGGTATTATATTCATTTATTTAGATTTATTATAGCTGTCCATTCTGATAAACTCAAGATGGCTTACAAAATCTAAAAATGTTATAAACAGCTAAAAACCATACGACAATTTGAAAAGCCTGAACTAAAATAACCATCATAATAAGAAAGACTCATAATAGAGTTCATTTACCTCAGTTCATTTACCTCAGTGTATCTTATGTTTCTATAAAAAAATATGGCTCTTTGTTTTTTATGAATTCATCTTGTTTCTTTCTTGCTCTATTTTTTTCTGATATGGGATGAAAGAACTCCATCTACAATCATCTTTATACAATAATGTGTGATTTCACACTAATTTATAATCCTTTTAAAGAATAAACCAAAGTGTTTGATTTACAATCTTTCACTTAATCATTTTTAATGCAATTGTCCTCTTTTAAAAAATATTGTAAACTGCAGCCTCAGCAGGGAACCTTTAATTCCCCAACTCTTTCTGTCCATTGGATTTGGACATACACACATGCACTTTTGTCCCTGACTATGAGTAGGGCAAGTAATCATAGGGACAGATTTCAAGTTGTATCAATAAACTGGTTCATTAAAGATTTTGGCACATATACTGTAGCACTTGCAATGTTTTAATTTTACAATGTTCATTGCATACATGAAATATACATATTATATATGTGTGTGTGTGTGTGTGTGTCAGAGGTGGTATTCAGCAGGTTCTGACCAGTTCTGGAGAACCAGTAGTGGAAATTTTGAATAGTTCAGCGAACCGGCAAATACCACCTCTGAGTGGAGATTTTACAGTATCCTTCCCCTGTCATGCCCTCCAAGCCACGCCCACAGAACCTGGAGTCAAAAAATTTGAATCCCACCACTGATACATGTGTGTATATATGGGTGTGTGTGTATATGTATGTTTATTATAGTACATGTGTTATATATTACATAAGATATAAACATATTATAAAATATAATATGTATATTTTTGTATATAAGTTATATATATATTTGTTTATTTCTGATCACCCAAGAAATCTTATGTAAGTATCTTTGTTTATCATATTTATATACAGTAGCTGCTCATCACAGAAACGTGACTCGTGAACATAAAATATAAAAAAATCCTTTAAACTTCTTCATCAACACAAATACTTAAAGTTACAGTAAATTCAGCTATTTATATACTAGGCCATCAGTAATTGGGTGAACTTTTATATTTGATATATGTAATATGCTAAATATATATATATATATATGTATTTGGTATATGGTTAAATTAAATGAACCTATCTCAAACTTTCTTAATACTGCCCACACATTCATCTTCCTTCTCCAAAGACCATATTTGTAAGTTCAGACTGTAATGCAGGGGTGTCCAACCTTGGCAACTTTAAGACTTGTGGACTTCAACTCCCAGAATTCCTCAGCCAGCTGGCTGAGGAATTCTGGGAGTTGAAGTCCACAAGTCTTAAAGTTGCCAAGGTTGGACACCTGCTGTAATGCTTTTACTTAAATTCCAACAAGCCAACAAGTGCAGTTCTCTTTACGTCTCCATGGTATACACAAAGGAAACCCCAATCTCTTTTTTAACCAATGATTATGACAAATATGACATATGAATTTGAGGTTATGAAATAAAAACTGAAATGTTGAAGGATATGCTACTGGGTTTGAACTATTTAAAGAATGAAAACATCCTCCAGACTCCTGAAATTATGGAGCTGGGGGAGAGCGCAGGAGATCATTTTTCCATTTGGAAGAGCCCTGCAAGAAAAATGGCAATTGTGCCAGGGTGCGTCCATTTGAAAGAGTTTTTGCAAGAAAAATGGCAAGTGGGCAGGTGCGTTTAAAGGGAGAGAAATAGAGAAAAAGGGAGGTATTGTAGAAAAGGGCTTCAGAACAACACTTTGGGACAAATGCAAGTATGACAGTGGGTAAGGGGTTGGAGGAGAGATTTTATTAGATGCAGGAGGAGGCTGGAGAAAGGTAGGGGAATATTGGACACAGGGAGAAAATAAAGCTGGAATGTATAAAGGAGAGTTGTGGAGGATCTTAACCCAAATAGACAGCAAGCAGCCAGAAAAACAAGAGTGTAAGTACAATATGCCAGGGTCACCTCGGTGTGACCAGCTGACTTCCACCAGCTTACCACCACCCAGTCACCTTTGCCAACACACCTCAAATATATAATCTAGAACCTTCTACAGATGTCAGACTCCCAAAACCAAGAAAAACCCATTGTGATTCTTCAAAGCAGATTTCTTTATTGCTCCTCACCCATATACAGAATCCCAAAGCAAATTGCTGGCCATGTAAAGCGTATACTCTGGGAATTATTGGGGAAGAGCCATCTTTACCCTCTTTCTCACACAAACTGAATTGTCTCTTGTTCCTCTGGAATGCATTCCCTTCCTCTTGGGGGGTCCAGTCAGAGGTGGCATTCAGCAGGTTCTGACCATTTCTGGAGAACCAGTAGCAGAAATTTTGAGTAGTTTGGAGAGCTGGCAAATGCCATCTCTGACTGGCCCTGCCCCCAGCTATTCTCTGCCTCCTGAGTCCCAGCTGATCGGCTGGGTCTTCTTTTGTTGCCCTGCATAAGAGAACGGAGCTGGAAAGCAGGTTAGTGGAGTGGGGAAGGGATGGGATTTTGCAGTATCTTTCCCCTGCCATGCCCACCAAGCCATGCCCACAGAACCAGTAGTTAAAAAATTTGAATCCCACCACTGGGTCCAGTCTACATTCCATCACAGTAGATGATGGACTACCACCTATTCAAAAGCATTGCTCTTAAAGGAGAGGTTTAGGAGACCAGAGGAAAGTGATTAAATGCCTTTAAAGTGGGTATCACTACACCTTACCCAACTGTTCATGCCCTACCTAGCAACTTGTAGGAACCAGGACAGACGTGGATTAAACTGACAAATGGTAATGCTTAGACTATAGAGGATCTTATCCACTTGCTCCAGTTCCACAAACTTAAAAGGATCGCACATTACATCAGGATATTTGCTTCACTCTCTCTCATATTTGGGGTTTATTTGCATTCTGGCTACCATGCTGCCTCATAACAGCTCTTCCTGAGTTCCTAGACCTGATTTCTTGGCTGGTACTGGAATTCCCCCACTTACTTTGTAGAGGTTAAAGATAGAACATGGACAACAGTATTACGTTTCCATCTCACATGATTGCTGTTTAGAAATTGAGCCAGAGTGAAACCAGAGAGAAGCCATATTCTGTAATCTATTTAGATAACCAGCTTAGAGATGAATTCCCAATATCTGTCACTTCTATGAAGCACTATTAACAGATTCTAAACAAGTTTGAAGAAACTAAATTAGTATTGCATATTCAAGGGACCTTTCAAATGTATATTATACAATCTATTCATGTCCATGATCTAATGACACAGAAATATGTATGCTTTAGTATAGTGTAATAAAGCTAACCAATAATGCTTAAAGCTATTGATATGGCTGGAATGGCTTGTCTGAACTACTGCTGACATTTGTAATTGAATATTCCTTTCTTCCTGTGAAGTTAAAAAAAAAAGGTAAAGTTTAATTACTTTCTCTGGTTTTTGTCACTGTAAAAAGAAAATCTGTAACTTGTACTGGGGTAATTCAGTCTTCGCACTTAGGGACAAGTTTTAGGAAGGGACCTGGAGTTCATAACTAGCATGATTACCTGTAGGAGATTACCAGGCTGAACCCGAGAGAGGGGTCAAATGTGTTATTAGTCTCAAGTCCCTTCGCACCCACAAGAGATCTAAGTCCAGCCCACCTTGAATTCCACTGACCCTTATCTATCGCCAATTTGCTTTGAACATTAGTAATGTAATATTTAGTCTGACACACAAAAATGAATGCAAGCTAGACCTTGAGCTTACTTTGGAATGGTTGATGAATGATTAGGATATGGGGGGACATTAGACTAAGTTCCTTTTGATTGTCATGTGCAGACAGTCCTTGCTTAATGATCAGTTGCTTGGTGACCAAAGTTATGGCCACCCCATCTCCCGGAATGTGACTGCATTTTGGGTGCTTGGCAATCAACTTGTATTTACAGCTGTTTGCAACTTCCTGTGATGTGATCATGATTTTCTGTATTTTTGCCATTTACTTCGTTTCTGGCAAAAAAACGCACATTCAGGATTTGTTTAGTGACTGCCATGTTCGCTTAATGAACACCACAAAAAAGAGTTGTAATATCAGACAGGGTCTGATATTAGTGGTGACCCACAACAATTGCCGTGACTTATGACCATATTATAGTTACAGAGAACTACCAATAATTCCTGGAGTAAATGAAATTGTGTGGGGTGGATGGACTCAGTGGTGGGATTCAAATTTGTTTATTAGTGGTTCTGTGGGCATGGCTTGGTGGGTGTGGTGGGCATGTCTTGGTGGGCGTGGCAGGGGAAGGATACTGTCAGCTGGTGCTCCATCCAAGAAAGAAATACTTAGACTCCATTAATTAGAGAAAAGATATCTTTTACTGGAAATCAAATGGTAGCAACAAAAGAATTCTGAATCTGAGAAAATGGGCGTGTAAATCACATATACAAAGTGATGGCAATGTTTCCACCCCCAATAGTTCAATTGGCTCATCCAATTAAAAGTTGTGTATATCATCATGTGGGCATCTCCACCTGGTGATGAGGCCTCTATCCGTAACCTTGACATATTTTGATAGAGTTGCAGCTGCGCATAGCATAGGATAGAAGCCTAAGCAAGAATCTTCCCCCCCCCCACAACTTATACAGTTTTGTTTTGTAACACCTCCAGCTCACTTCCCATAACCATGTCCCCCCTCCTCCCCCCTGTTACTTATGACAGCCGAAAGATGCAAAGCAAAGGGAGAAAATCTTGAAGGCTGACAGATACTGCAAAATCTCCATTCTCTCCCCACCCCATTAACCTGCTTTCCAGCTCTGTTCTCCTGTGCAGGGCAACAAAAGAAGACCCAGCCGATCAGCTGGGACTCAGGAGGCAGAGAATAGATGGGGGTGGGGTCAGTCAGAGGTGGTATTTGCCACTTCTCTGAACTACTCAAAATTTCCCCTACCGGTTCTCCAGAACTGGTCAGAACCTGCTGAATAACCACCTCTGGATGGACATATTTGGATGGTATGGCCCAGGCATCTAATAGATCTAGAGGATTTCAAAAGGCACTTGAGGATTTTCTCTAACAGCTTGCAAGCAATTCTGCTAGGTATCTGGAATTTGGAAATTCATGATTGCTTTCTATTCATGCACAAATTTTGGGCTTACGAGAACTTCTAGAAGATGAAGAAGAGATAACTGGAGCACAAACACAGGAAAATGAGTGAACATTAGGTGGGAGCCCATGTTCAAGCCTCCATTGTGGCAATAAGAACAATGAGAAATGATACTAAGAAACAGCATTGGACATTTGGTTCAATGGCTTTTGTAAGGGTCTCCATTGGAGGGAGTGACTATTGTATTATCCTGGATTTTCTCCAAGGGTTGGGAATTGCAGGCACTATGCTCCAGTGGTTCCATTCCTTCCAAACCAACTAGATGGTTTGAGGAAGGTCTGTCCCCTGTTGTCCATGGGGCTGCCTTTGAAGCACCATCCAGAAATCTATTTAAAAAAGCAGCAGTCCATGTATCAGCGAAGCAGAGTCGCTATAGTCATCTAAATCCTATTTTGCAGTAATTTCATTGACTGCCAATAGATTTCGGAGTGCAATGGAGTTTTAATGTATAATTTCCTTTAGGCAGTTTCAGGGCTGCTCTCCTCCTTCATACCCTTGCCAAAATCTGTTGATTTTGAGGGTAGGGCAATGTTTCTTGGTTGCAGCACCTGCACTGGGGTGTGTGTGTGTGTCCTTGTTGCTTAAAATTATTAAACAACGAGTTGTTCCATAAGGCATAGAAGAAATAGGGGTGGTCATGACTATGTTTATTACATTGTTTAATTCTTAATTTTAAGTATAACTTGTGACTCCACTGGTAGTTGCTCGGAATTATAGCAGTATAAAAATACAACAGATTATAAATATATTCCTTCCATCTTATACATAATTGAAAGAGGCAAAATAAAAATAAAAAGTATTATCTTTTACCAGTCACTATTTTAATATTCTATAAATACGATCAAGTACTAGTCCCACTATGCTGTGTAGAGAAATTTTCAATCCTGGTACAATAGTGACACTTAGTGGATTTAGGAGATATTAATTTTATTTGCTGACTATTTGCTTATATGAGAAAGGGGGGAAAAAACAGAGAAATGGAAAATAGGGAAGGGGCATTCAAGAAAGGTACAATGACAGAAACCACAAAATACCTATTTCTACATACATAGCTTTAAATATATTTCACTGTTTGAAGGATCTCCTTTTAAGGCTAAAATTCCAAGTGAAGCATCCTGACCAATCCAACTGTTATAATCCATTTTTGTAGGCATGAATGAGAGGTAACATTCCCTTCCTCCCATGGTTAGGAAAGAACAAACAGACCAATTAGCAAACCCAGGGAAAACAAAGGAAATGTGTCTGCTGGGACATGTGCCTCTCTCAAGCGTGTGTGTGTGTGTGTGTGTGTGTGTGTGTGTGTGTGTATTGGGGATAGGGTAATGGTAAAGGCTGAAGCAAGCAAGTTTTTTTTTAATTAAGGAAATTGATTTTCATGCTTTTGGGGCAGGTGAAGCACACTTGTTAGTTTCCTATCCCACCCTGCATGCTATTAGAAAAGCTACAAAGACCATGCAAGGTATATAAGTAAAATAAGGAAACTGTCGCACTGATTTGCTGTTACACTCAACTCTTTTCCCTTGCATGGGGCTGTGGTAAGGGAAGCAATGTTTCTTACTTGGAAGCAGTGCCCGGCTTTAGGCCTTTTTAAGATTTAAGACATGAAGCCAGGAATTATCTTCTGCAGTTTCTCAACTTACT
Organism: Notechis scutatus; assembly: GCF_049901735.1. Classification (NCBI taxonomy): domain Eukaryota; kingdom Metazoa; phylum Chordata; class Lepidosauria; order Squamata; family Elapidae; genus Notechis; species Notechis scutatus. The sequence goes on along the minus strand of NC_142009.1, from coordinate 88,079,648 downwards.
CACCAGGGGGGAAAAAGGTGAATATACCAGAAAGAGAAAGAGTCAGATGATGCAGATGAAACAATCTTTTCCATCTTGCTGTGAAACTACATCTTTCTTTCTAATATTAATGGGGAGAAGCTTTGAATGTGAACCATAAGATAAGAAAAGCAGTGACCCAGCACATCTGCCCCCAAAAATGCATTGCACAGGTCTTTTTCTCTGAGTCAATCTCCCCAGATAGCAGACATGAACACAGTGATCTTACCAGATGTCTCAAACGATTGATTGAACAGGACTTTTAGATTTAGATCAAGGGCTACAGATTGCCTTAAGTTAGAGAAGGTATCTTTTCTTATCTCCCCATCCCTAACCTAAATTAAGATAAGGTCAATTTAGTAGATGGTGCTATTTAGTGTTATTCATGCAGCTATCCCTGCCGACTCGCTCATACTCGTACTTTCTAGATGCTGCATATGGAAAAGGCAGTGAATTCATCTTATCACTTGCATTCTCAGTGGCAATGAGGTGAGGAACTAGTCCAACCTGTCATATCAGCCAGTGAGAAGGACTAGAACGATGATCAGATAAATGTGAATTGGCAGGGGTTCATTGAACATTACATGATCAAAGAAGATCAGATCTGGGTTGATCTAACTCAGCCTCTGATTGCTGGAGGTGCCACCACAACATCAAGACTGCAGCAAAGGGATACTTCACATTCTGCTGGCTGACAGCCCATACAATCAGGAAGTGATTCACATAACAACTGTGGCGAGAAAGGTCATAAAATGAGGCAAAGCTCACTTAAGAACTATCCTGCTTAGTAACAGAAATTTTGAGTGCAACTGTGGTTGTAACTCAAGGGCTACGTGTACTTAGGCCTCATATTTTCCCTGCCCAAGTTCAGAACTTTATAATCTCCCTTGCTAAATTCCATCCCATTCATTTCAGCTCACTTCTCAAGCTTGTCTAGATATTTTAAAATATCCTCTTTTATCTAAAGTATTAGCAACCTCACTCAGTTTTGGGCCATCTGCAGTCTTTTTAAAAACAGATAGCCCTTGTCTTACTACCAGTTGCTTGGAGACTGATCAAACTTATAATGGAGCGACCTTGGGGCTGCTTATGGCCTGGATTTGAAGTTCTGAAGGTAACCCCCCAATTGTCATGTGATCAAACTTCCAGTGCTTGGCAACCAGATCACATTTATGGCCATTTGTAGCATCCTGCTGTCCTGTGACTGTGTTTTACAATGGCTTACCCAAAACCCAGCATTTACTTCCAGTTTTCTGCAAAACTGCATCCCTAGCGAACCATGGGTTTTCTTAACAAATGCAACATTCAATCACTGCCACAAAGAAGATGGTAAAACTGTGTTGGCTACATGATGCATGACTATGAATCCATTATGTAAGTCAGGGATTGTCTATATTGATTCAACATCCCCACCCAGTTGCTGATAAAAAATGTTGAACTGCAGATTTGTCTGGCACTCCATTAGGTATAATCCCCTCCCAAGCTGGAGCCATTAATGAGCATTTTTTGGTGTGGTGGTTCACCCAACTACGAGTCTATCAGCTAGCTTATAATTTAGTATTTTGTGAAAGGGAATATAATCAGCATTCCATCCATGGCTTTGTTAATTACAATCTGTCTACAGAATTCTCCAGTACAGAATTTACTATGCTAGTAACTCCATTAAAGAAGGAAATAACACAATGTAGAATGGTATGTTTACAAATCCATGCTGGCTCCTATTGATTGTAGCATGCTACCAACTACTCACAACACATTATAATGAATAGTTCTTACCACTATATTGCACAGAGGGATATGGGGCATACTCTAAATACAACATTCCTGAAAGGAAGGACAGGTAATCAAGTGTAGGGTAATGGTGAAGATGTTGGTCCCAGACCCAGGAGGCAAAGTTTCAAGTCTACCTTCAGCCATGGAAAATCAGTGGAGGAAGATGGGTTAATAACTCTCTCTCAACCAACCTATCCAGTGGGCTGTTTTGGAAGTATACCATATATGGAAATCTATACCACCACCATGGGTTCCTGGAAGAAAGGCAAAGTACAGAACAATCATGGAAGACAAAACATCCTGCTCATGGTTTGAAAACAGCAACAGCTTGTCATACATTCACTGTGGAACATACACTTCTGGGGGCATTTGGGGCCAGCTGCCAGTACAGGGCAGCAGTGAGTACTCAGATTATTGCTTGATAATATCTCTGGGCCTCTTCTGAGAGCATCATATGTCATGTATGTGAAATAGGTGGTTACATAAATGTGATGAATAAATAAATAAATCTGGGGCCACCTGTCAATAAAAGGTAGCAGCGACTCCTCCTATTATAACTTCTCTTGGCCTCACCACCAGTTTCTTCAAAGGGAGGTCATGAGCAGCAAGGAAAGCAGTTGTTGTTGTTTTTCCTCTAGGCAAAATCTCAATTTTTCCTACCACAGTGCCCTCGTTGAAGCTGTGCAAAAGGCAGAAGTAGACTCTTAAATCTTTTGCACAGGTCTACCCGGTAGAGCAAGCTTTCTCTTTCACACACTTCCAAATTCCCAAGGGTTCTCCTTTGCCTTATTTCTTGTCGGGAATTGGACAACTTGCCATAGACAACTTGCTGGGGCTAACTCATCATGGCCAACTCATCACGGGCAACTCGCCACGGGATAATTCATTGTGGGTCAAGTAACAATTATATTTAATTACTGAAAATACATTTTTATTGTAATTTTTGCCATTCACATTTCATTCTGTCCCTCCTTTTGCATCCTTTCTTTCGGGACTGTATTCCTCTGTTTCTTTGATATTAGTATAACTCTTGTCCTGCAGCCAACTGTCCTATGGAGAGATGGTCATGGCAAGTTATCCTGAGTTAGCTGTGATGAGTTAGTTGGCCACGGCGAACTGTCATAAACCCTTTCTTGTCAGCTTGCGCTAAAGGAGCTGGGAGTGGAGGAGAGCGGCCGTTCATCGCTTACTTGGGCGCCTTTCCTGTTGCAAAAAAAAGAAAAAAGCAGTACGTGAGGTAGTCGCTGTGCCTCTTCGTAGCTGAAAGGAGCCAAGACACGGTAACGCGGGAACGTGACTGCGGGCTGGATTCTACCCCGTTAGTGGAGGCGCGCGCGCACGCGCGCGGCCATGTCCCTGGGGAGCGCGCGAGACTTGTGTTTACCTTCCCAGACGGCGTCTCCTGTCACGAGCCGCCTGAGGAACTTGTACCAAAAGGTGCTCGCGGCTTCTTCCTCGCCGGCCAGCGCCACCTCGCCGAGCCATAAGACTGGTTCCTGAGCAGGCAAAGGAGCCAGCGGCCGGCTGGGCTTCATAACCAGCGCGCGCTTGGGATCCCATTGACCCAGCTCCGGCCGTGACCCCGACACGCAAAGCACCGTCCCGCCTTCAGCCAGACGGGCGGGAAGAATCACCCCGAAACGAAACAGCATGGGCGCCCTCGGACCCAGCAGACGGAGAGCAAAGACCCTGGGGGGGAGGGGGGAAGAGGAGGAGGAGGCGCGTTCAGGGAGGATCCCCGTTCCACTGCCTGGGTGGTGGTGCCGGTGACGTCACCGGCCGCCGCCACGTTCTGTGGAGCGTATAGGGAAGAGAAAGGTGGGCAGGATTGGCCGAGGAAGGCCACGTGATTGGCCGGCAAAGAAACTTCTGTAGTTTCATAGTTGCAGCCTCTGTATTCGGCCTTTACTCTCCGTTCGATTCCCCGAAGGATCTAGTTCCGAGAAGTCTGTACGACCTAGGCAAGCCGCCCTGTCCTGCAGTGAGTTCCGCTCCGCCTGCAGAGGGAAAAGGAAGGAAGGAGAGAAGTGCCCGCGTTTCCCTTTTCTCCGCCGACTCAGCTGCCAGGAGGAAAAATCGCCGCTGATTTAGGGGGAATTTCCTGGGGGCTTGATAAAACAGACCCAAATAGACTGGACTCTGCTTAGATTTGTCGAGATTAACCAAGCGGGACTGGAAATACCTTGGTTTTCCCACTTCCAAGCAGAATAAATGTCTTGCTGCCAGAAAGGAAGGCAGGCTCCCAAATCAAAAGTACAAAAACAGAAATCTCGCGGATCCAAGAGTCCTTCCAAAAGTTGCCGCGGATGTATAAGTTTCAATGGAATTGGAGGTGTCTTTTTTTAATCCATGGGAGTAAGCATCTCTATTGTGTTAACGGTGAACAGTGAAATCTCTTTTCCTAAACTCGCCTTCCTCTTGAAGGGTATCCCGTCATTTAAAGACCAAGTACGGCCCATTCCCCCCAAACTTGTAGCCACCCGAGGAAGCAATTCAATCCTCAAAATGCTCACTCTAAATGTTTGTTACTTTTTAAAGACTGAGATGAAAGAATGAAAATACCATCATTTAGTGAAATAGACATATATTCCTCTAATTTTCAAAACTTATGAGATCCGACGATGGCATCCAGATTACATTAGGTTTCTTGGAGCTTTTCTTCTGTCTTCTCATAGAAGACAGCATATAGGATTTCATGGTGTGTTCTCAAATAATTTATAAAAACCTTGAACCACGTATTGTAGAGGTATATGAGACCAAACCTTCCTACGAAATCAGGAAGTAGTTTTGCAACGCTAATAGATGACATTTGATCACATGTAACTTCTCATAATCCTGCCACTTTGTAAGATTATATCCAAATGCATTTTGCTATTGCACATTTGCTTAATGAGAAATATATATATATATTGTATTTCTTGCTAAACATAGGTATTGGATATTATGCAACAGTCTTACAGAGGTGAAGGGTCCAAAATTATATGTGTTTGGCACTTAACACTATTGGCAAAGAAACACCTTTTGTTATTTGGACAAAGTTTTATTAAATTTGTAAACAGCCTTAGGGAAATGCAGAACTGGCTTTGTAAAATAATGGAAAATTTATGCCATAATCTTTTGGATGGCTACTTAGAACTGAATTGTCAAAATTGATCAATTTTTTAAAGGCTAAAATTATTTCAAGTCAATTTGTATGATCAGTAGGTACTGAAACATCTGATTGCTATTAAAAGAGTTGCCAACTATTACTAAAACTTCATTTATTTCTGAGAAAGATTGTGAAAATTGGCTGTTTCAATAAAGTCATGAGCCTGGACATTATTTGGTGTAGTGCTTTTTTTTTTTAACCATAATATTTACATATAAGGAGTTAAATTACTACATTGTAGCTCACATAGTATTGCAGGAATATGGACAGTTCTAAAGAGTTCATAGGTTTGATCAACATATTAAGTCTAAACAATAATTGTTAGCAGGTCATATTGCTTTCACCTTCTAAAATATCTTTGTTTTTAAAATTCTAATTTTAAAACCTATAGATGATAAATAATAAACAATTTATGACAAATCATAGGGAGTTTAGTAGTAACAAGCAATATTGTTAACTAGTGTATTTAGCAACAAATGCTTTCAAAATACAAGTTTTCTTCATAAGTTTTAATTTACATTTTCAGTTAATGACACACTAAACCAGGGGTTCCCAATCCCTGGTCTGTGGATTGACACAGGTCTGCAGCATGCCAGAAACTAGGCTGTGCAAACAAGCTGAGCCCCATCCATGGGATGCAGGCAGCATGCAAAGCCATGCCCTTCCAGTCTGCAGAAAAATCTCTCTTTCGAACCAGTTCCTGGTGCCCAAAAGGTTGGGGGCTGCTGCACTAAGCTATGAGAAATGCTAACTCCAGCAATAAAAGCATATTTTAATAAATCATATTTTCACCTTAACTATTTAAGAGTGGAGATTTACTAAAGAGATGGTTATTTCTCAAATTATAAATAAAAATCATGTGCTAAACAAAGAAATGTCAAGTGTTTTTATTAGTTATACTAAACATTGCAAAAAAAACAACATTGAGTGAACATTAAAACAAAGTAATGGATTGCCAGTAAGAAAAACAGCTGTATATGTGAAGTTTTAAAGGCAATTCAAATGGAACAAACTAGAAAAGGTTGCAGTGTAAGTTTAATATGGAAAGTATACTATTGTAGAGGAAATTAAGTACTGACAAACTACTACTTTGGAAAACTGCATAGCAGTATAAAATATTGATACCCTTTAATTGTATTCCTGTTTGCTGTAAAATATTCTTTACAGCAATGTTTAATAACCCAGGAATAAAACAAGAAACTATTACAATTTGAAGGCAGAAATGCAAGTAATATTAAGAATGAACTGTTCAAACTGCTTAATGTGAAAAAAATAAACCAAGCATTATAGATTAATCCACACTTCTTTAGAAGCCAAGAGATTTCTTGAATACTGCATGAAGCCTTTACAATTACAGTATACTCCTCACATAAGGGCTAACGTATACAGTACTTTGCCCATTTGTTCTTGAGGAAAAGGTAGAATGGTTTATGTATTGGTAAAATATTTGATGAATAACAATATATGCATAAATAGCATCCAACACTTGTGGAATGAATATTCTTGGTTGTTTTAGGCTGATAGTACTTTTTCTGAAGACAGGCATACATGCCCACAGATTGCAAATGAAATCTCTGTATGTATCAGGGTCAAGTTTCCTGACCGGAGGCATAACTTTGGTCAAAAAATCCAATATGTAATCAAAACTAATATAATGATGTACCTTTCGTTCTTTTTAAACTGCTAAAATTAGAAGTGTTTTTGCAGCTGAAGATTCCACTAATTACAGGAAACTTTTTCTCCTATGTTCTTCAAAGAGAAAGGCAACATTGTGAAAATAATTAACTGATCCCAAGATCCAGGCATTATAGAAAATGGCTATATAAAATATATTCCTTAATGATCTAGCTATATATGGCACTAGAGAATGAGGCTTAGCTTTTTTTAATATAACTGCTTAATAATAATACAATTACTTTCCAGATTAAATTTATATGTCAACATGGTCTTAAATCCATAGCCTTAAATCAAGTATATTTAAATGATTTAATTACATATTACCAATATATAGCTAACTTTCCAATACTTTCTTCTTTAAAACTGAAACGTATTATTTTTAAATAAACTTGGTTTTTGAAAATTTGTGGCACCAAGCTCAATAAACTAGTATAGGTATTAAAGCTTTTGAATATCATTAACAAAGGCATTTTGTAAGTAGACAAAACAATCACCAAAATTTCTTCATTATGGAAGACTATGGAAAATATGGAATTATGAAATAAACATTTAAAATACACTTTTTATCCAATGAATTAGTTCTCATCTTATAAAGATGGCATATCAAGAGCACTATCCTAACCACATTTGCTAGGACAGAAATTCCAATGGAATTTAGTGTGCTGAGAATGAGTCCTAAACACTCTATAAAATAGCCTTGAAACCACATGGTACACCCAGACTTGTTAACATAACAGAATGTACCTTAACACCATAAAACTTAAATGTATTAATCTAAGTATTATGAATCCTGTATAGCTAACTACAGCAAACAATACATTTTTTTCAAAATTACCTTTTATTAATACCAAACAATGAAAAAGGGAAGAAAGTATATTGATCTAAAATTCTAGTCTAGGTATTTAGAGCCTGAAATAAAATAGAATTTTGTTCCATTGAACTGCTAATAGTAGCAATTTGTGTTGAATTTCAAGAGAAGATACTATTAGGGGAAAAAAGTTCTATCTCAGGATTCATTTGATAGGATTTTGCTGCATTAAATTAGAAGTTTTGATACTAACTCCAAATATTTGTGGATTATGCTCCTATTCTTTTGCATTTAACACTAAAATCACACTTTGCAATCTTAACAAGAAATGACATTAAATAACACTGTATCAGCTTATATGAACACAGCAATCAATAGAATGAAAAGACTCATCAAAACATATGCTGCTAAGTTTTGACTAGCATTCAATGTTACATTCAAATTTGTAAAGACAAAATTATACAAAGACGTCTTGCTTGATGAGCATGTCTCTTGAAGTCAATAAAAAGAAATGGATAATTAGTCAGGGAAACTCCAAAAGAAAAAGAAAAGAAACCTTCAAATGATAAAAAGTCATACAGAACTCCCCTGACCAGAAAGTTCCATTTTTAAGGCAATTTTTGTTCATTCTAACCAGACCATGTTATAAAAAAATAAATGCCACTTCAAAACATTATGTACATTATGACAAATTTATCCAGAAATCATATTTAGTAAATTAATAAAGTGTCAAAAATGATCATCCAGAGGTTACTTCAGGTGCTTGAGTGTGCAAATAGAATTATTCTTCATCTTTAAAGTACAGGCTTCAAGACTGAGCGCAACGACCGTCCTTCTTTTGTTAGTTCTCTTGTGACACACATACAGGGCAGTGGCACAGCTTCTTCCCGTTTTTCTACAGCATTGTAACTGCATTTCTTCAAATGATCAGCCATGCTTACAATGTCCGCAAATTTCCATTCGTTTACAGTACAGAAAGCTGTGCTGAATCGCCATACCTAAAAAATAAATTTCTCTTAGCATAATGATATATTTATTAAGACTCACTCATGTGTAAGTCATGTAGAACTGGTATTTATAGCACAAATGTTAACTATAGATTTATTATTATTATTATTATTATTATTATTATTATTATTATTATTATTATTATTATTATTATTATTATTATTAATTATTATATAACGACACTTAAAAAAATCTCCAAACACTTTTTCCTGGGAAGGATAATGTAAAAAATGTGCCACAATTTTTAGTACAAATATTAAGAAAACCCTACAAACTAATATGGAAATATGATGACATATATTTATCCATATTCATTTATAAAATAATACAGGCATATTGGCTGATAAGGCTTTGAAAAAGTAACTTGATTTCTCAAATTTCCATTTGGTTTTGCCATTTTTAGGACACACATTTTTGGTTGCTTTAATTCTCTTAACTTAGCTCATCTGATACTGAAAATCTGGATACAGAAAGCAGCTAGTGAATATTGTAGGGCAGATACCTGTATGCCCATCCCCTGAAAGTTGAACTCTGTCTTGTATTTACTAGTATATTAACTATATTTAGTTATACTGTTTTCCAAGTTGTTTCTATCTCACTGCTCCCTAGATACCTGCTCTAGATACCTGCCTCCCACATAGCACTTGAGAGAGAAATATTGGAAGGACTCATTTTTTATGCAAAGATCATTCCAATTCAAAACAGAGGTAAGCAAGTTCTCACAATATACAAACCTTTTCTTTTATTTGCCATGAAAAACTTCCATCTGGATATATCCTCTTTTCCCACAACAGGATGACCATTCCGCGTGCCTGAAGTAAGCTTCCGCACACATCCCTCATTAATCTTGACACTTGTGACAGCTGACATAAACTGAAACCATCTAGAAAACCTGCAATGTGTTGTAGGACCTCAAAAGGAAGATTACTCAGATTGTCACTATGCAGCCCTAAGCAGCATCTCTTATCAGGCTCTGACAACACAGTTGATATAGAAGGCTGAACCCCAAAGGACCGAAGATGCCGATCGTGAATGATTTTTGCTCCTTGTGTTGAAGGACAAAATCTGCGTTGAGAATATGTACATCCATAATATGCCAAAGGACATCGCTGCTCCATCCAGCCATTTAGGCCAGCATGAATATCACCGTGTACATTCTTAAAATGTGAAGAAAATTCATTTCGTCTAAACAGTTGTCCACAGACAAATGTAAACATTGAACGCTTTGTTTGGTATCTAGTCACACATTCTAGTACCAAGTCTAGCCCAAGAGTCTGAAAAGGGCTTGGATTTGAGAGTTGTGGATTTGCATGATCACACGCAGATGCTGAAGCAATTTCCCCTACCATTGTATTTGTGGCCAGAATTGCAGAAGGGAGAGAAAAGGTCTGAGTCCCAAAATCAACATGGTATCCATCAATAATACGACAATCTGATATTCCCCTGCCACCAGGAGAATCTCCAAGACAGAACAGCAATGCTGCTGTGATTAAATCTATTCCCTGAAGGTCCATAGGATCTTCTGTTATTTCCAAATCGGATGTGTCTACTGCTTTGTCTTCCTTTGATGCAGATAAGCAGTAATTTGCCAAGTAATTGTAGGTATGGTGAGGAATGAAAGAAAACACATTATTTCTGAGTTTTTCTTGTTCTATTTCTCTCTGTAGTCGTTCATCATTACAGTCATGTGACATATATATGTGGTCAGTGGTGCCATTAGACAAGCTGTGCAGAGGTATTTCATATTTAACTTGTGCTACAGGAACTGAGTTACAAACATTTGCTGCTTTATCACAGGGAGATGCATTGTGAATACTATTTGCTACATTAAACTGGCTGGAATTACATCTATTTAGTTCTTCATTCTGTTGCAGTTCCTCTGTGCTTGAATCATCTAGATGAAAACCATTACATAAAGGGATATTATCAAGGTTCATATTCAGTTTGTAGTGTTTTGTAGTATCATAACAAATGTCACTTGACCCGTTTTGTTCTAATTGTCCATTTTGATTCAAAATATCCAACTTAATGCCACCAACTGCTCCCATGTTATTTTCCTCTACAGAATCATGTTCTACCATGGTTTGCATGCTGCTGTGTTCTTTTACATAGCAATCTGTATTTCTTTTACATGGTAAGATACTGAGTTTTGAACTTAACAAGCTGGTAGCAGTATTTAGAATATCTAGAGCTGTAGCTAAGCTTTTGGTGGTTTCCACAGTGGCTTGATAAAGTGCACCAAATGATTCCTCATCAACAGGCAATAACCCATTTGCAACTGTAGCATCTGGGGCACTTACAACAGAAGATTGTTCTCTAGGTTTTAATATGGGGTCAGGAGTTTTTGATGTCATAGTTGCAACTTTGAGAGATTCAAGAAGCATCCGTTGATCTTGAAGGGCAAGAGCCATATCCAACTGTTCAATTTCATCAACATCTTTACTTAGATTCTCATAAGATTTTCGATCTGCATAACTGACTGGCCATCTATTCCATTCCATAGTGCAGCATACAACACTTGCAGGGCAGGTTTCTAGATGTTCAGCAATTTTGTTTCGGGTTATGGTAAATGGGCAGCCAAAGCCACTGTTGAGACAAGGCACTCGTTCAAGTGGACATAAAAGGCGATGCTCCTCAGCTTTACATAAATGAAATACTGCTCCACAAACCATAGGGCAGCCAATTAAGTCACAGGAAATCCCAGCTTCTGTTCTGGTCATACAACGCCGACTAATACAATTGACACAATGTAAATGCTGAAGATCTTCCATGGTGGCAGGTTCAGTTCTAGATGTAGAAAGCCAGAGAAGATATCAAGGCTTTTGATTGTAAGTTAGAACAAATTATTTCTGCAAGGAACTAAAACAAGAGCGAACATGTTCAAAATTAGAAGAACATTTTGAATACATCTTGTTTTAAAAATTAAATGCATACTTTTATTTCCCCCAAAAAGAAATTTAGAATTGAATGCAGAAAATTAAACTATCCAATGCAATGGATAGTTTAAATGAGGTAACAAAAGAGTAAAGCCAAGAAGAAAAGAAAGGCAGAGTACAATTTTGGTGCCAAATGTACTAATCTGGGAAAGTAAGCAAGTTGGAGTTTACAATAGAGAAAGGTCTTTAAATTGTCAAAATTAATAGTTTTTACTAGAGTCTTTACATGCTCATTTTTTATACATATTAAGTTGGGAAACTTCTATATTGACAGAACACTATAGGGCAATAGCTATGGTAGCCAGACACCTCTCAGGATGCTCTATGGCAGACCTCAAACTGACTCTTTTGGAAAAATGAAATTTCACCCGCACCTTTGAGCAAGAGATGAACTTGCATACATTAAAAAAATTCAGACAATCACAGATCTCAACAAACACAATGAGATTCTAACAAATATTACACTTTTCAATTGATAAGATACTTTTTAATCTGCCTCACATGTAGTCTGCATTTACATAACCAACCTGTTTTCGTTTCCCTTCTCCCCTGCCTCAACCCAATTTAAATCCTACATCAGTATAGCCACGGTATGGCATTGATGAAGTAAACAATAAAACCCGTTAGTTGGAAAAGGTGCTATTCAAACTTCTTCCAATTTATAGCAATAATGTAAAAACTTTGTAACTATTTAGAATCACATGGTAGAAATTCTTCAATTTCTCATTTTTCATCTGGTGGTAAAATGTAGAAATCTATTGGGCTTATGACTTACTCAAAATTCAACATGGATGTGATACTATTGTAAACTATATAAATATGTTAAATATTTCAGGTTTTTTTTTCTTGGGAGCTTTGAGTCAGTGTTGACTCCTGGCAACTATATGAACAAGTCATTGCAGTTTTCTAGGCCAGATTTTTAGAAGAGGTTTTTACTGCCTTCTTCTTAAGGGTGACAGACTGACTAGCTTTAAGTCATCCAGCTGGCTTCATTTCTAAGCCAGGAGAACTCACTGTTTCCAGTTTCTAGTCTGGTGCTTTACCCAATACCTCCCATCAATTATTACACCAAACTGGTTCTCTTGAATCACCTACAAAATGTATTACAGCACATAAATAGAATACAGCCTACAACATCATTTTACATACTGTCAAATTTTATCTGAACAGTATTAAAGACAAGTGCATGTTGTTTTATTATTAAGTTTGCATTGTATTATTATATTATTGCATTATTACATTGTTACATCTAATTTCAAAATAATCACCAGCTTGAAGACCAATCTTATCTGAAAATAAAATTAATATATGTTTGAACTTACTTTTCTTCAGATGAGCTCATAGCTGGCATAGAAGAAAGCTCAATCCCTACTGACACTGTAAATATAATGATAGTTTTTTCTGGTGGCACCTATCACCAAAAGAAATTTTGATCATTCACCAACTAATTTCAAAGACATGTCTTTTCTTTGTTATACATTTACACAGAGATTATAGTTATATTTCAAAGATACAACAGTACACATGCTTTGATCATGTTCATGGTAAATTTGCCTTGATTGGATATTATTAACCTGGTTCTTGGTAGAAAATTAAGTTTAAAAGATATTACTGTGCTGCTAAATTATATCCCCCAAGCTTGGAATCTGTCTTTGTCTTTGCATCTATTTTGTTAATTTGTTTGCATTTTTATATTTCATTTCATTTGAATTGGACTGTTTGGAATTTTTTTTTACTATCATTTATATACTTTTAACAAAATTTGTAACATGATTGAAACTAATATGATTACAGAAAATTACATTTTCAAGAAAACAAAATAAGTTGGCAACTGGTGGTTCATGCTATATGCAGCCCCCAGATAATGCCATTGGATTTTAATCAGAGGTGGTATTCAGCAGGTTCTGACCAGTTCTAGAGAACCGGTAATGGAAATTTTGACTAGTTCGGAGAACCAGCAAGTACCACCTCTGACTGGAGATTTTACAGTGTCCTTCCCCTGCCACACCCACCAAGCCACGCCAACTGAACCGATAGTAAAAAAAATTGAATCCCATCACTGATTTTAATAGAAAAATATGAGGAAAAAAATCAGTGGCATAATTTGGGACCTTTACTCCAAAGCATGACAAATACATGCAGGGCTTAAAACACTTATTTCCTCTCAGAACTGTTCCTCCAAACTCTAAAAATTGATGGCATATATAACTATAATATGATGTCATTATACTGAGATCACAATAAAATACCCATAGTTGAAAAAAATGGCCTCCAGAATTCTGAAATTCTACAAATAATGAGGATTCAGAGTGGACATATTACCACTTTCGGTAAGTTTTAACAAACAGCTCTTTGTCTTATTTCTGTACTAGCTCTATACCCATGTTTCACTACGAAACTATGTGATCGGCCTTAGTTTTTGGGGAGGAAAATGGGGGGGGGGGGGATTGTGCCTTTGCCTACCAGCATCCAGGCTTAATTCATAGTGCTAAAGCATAACGTTTTTTGTTTTTTGGCAGGATATATGAACCCACATATTATGGCTTCACAATATATCTGAATAAGGCCACTAGTTATAAGGTCAGCCTTATAAATTAAAAAAAATCTTTAAAAACATATTGATAAATCAGTTTAAACTTCCTGATTATACAATAGAATCTAAAACATGAACAAAATCTTCAAGTACAAAATGTTTTTAGCTCCTTCATTTACTATATAGATGACTATTAACATTCAAAAAGAAGTCTGATAGCACCTTTTCAAACTAACAGATTTTATTAAAAGGAATAAGTTTTTGTGAGCTGACGCTCATTTGCAACCAAAAAAGGAAAATAAAAAGATTTCATATAAAAAAAAATCAACCCATTTTAACATCCATTTTAAATATGTCAAATCTAACTATTTAATATTACTCAGTATTTTCATTACACCATATAAATAAATGTATGGATATCAGACTGAACAGGCTAAAGTTTAACTTAAGACTCTTCACCCACTTTTAACATAGTGAGGTTTACAGTCATTTTTACATATCCTTTGGAATGCCTAATAAACATGAATTAAAAGCTTCTGTTACCTTATTTTCATGTTAAGATCATAAAAAACAACTTTAATATACCTTAAGATTCACTAATTTGTCTATGTAGGATATTCCAACTCCTTTGTGTTCTTACAAATAACAACTATCTTACCAAAATCTTCTACTATTTTAAAAACTATTTTAACAATATCCTTCCTTTGTTTATTTCTTTAAACATAATTCAGTTTTATGATGTGGTCCAAGTGCATCAGCAATATCTAAAATTGCAATAAATTATTGTCAGTAATGAACAGTGTGATCCTATGTCTATATAAGAAATGGCTTCCTTAAGTTTGTCTAATTAACTAACACTTTTTCCATTGAGCTCCAATATGCTACATACCCTAAAAATATATAGAAATCCTGATTCTAAAGAGGAAAAGGTTAGAATGGGAGGAGAATATTCACATCGCATGTGTTGGAAACTCCCTAATAAAGCTCATTTAAAAGCAAATTAACACCTAAATAACTAAGGAACCAAATAATACCTTAAAAAAAATCTTACCCACATCTCCAATATTGCAACAACTCTTACTTGAGCAAGACAATTCAAATTTGGAGAGTAAGAGTAAGCCATAATTATAAATGATGTTTGGAATGTATGCTTTATGGGGAAAAAATGTGAACATACTTTGAATACTGACATCAGATATGAATTAAATTACCAAGAATTAGACACTACTTTCTGGCATTCTGCATTATATGTATAAATACAATATAATACAATATTCCAAAGGTTTTTTCCCATATTTAAGTATTTTTATAGAAACCAAATGTTGTATATGTATATGTATACATACTTGAATCTGTCCTCTGAAAAGTCCTAAGTCATAAGAAGTCCTGAAAGAGAAAAAAACATTAGTCAATTAAACATATATTTCTAGAAAACTCCTACATATTATTGCAACATTACAGTACCTAGTTGATGCTGATTCATATTTCACATGTGAATAAAATTTATAAACTTCCATCTTACTCTAAAACAGATAGCCCACAGCAAAAAAGAATAAACTGTACCAACTGTACTCTTTTAATTAATAGGAGCTGAAATACTAAACGTATGAAACATATCAATAAGCATCTATTAATTTAGCTATTACACAGATAATCTATCCTTGAAGACTGGTTCTGTGCTTGGGTCAACACCCACCCATCCTGAGCATGTTAAGAGCCCATTTACTGGTTATGTTAACATCTATTATAATTTTTCTCAGGTGATTGGTTGCTGCTCAGAATCATATCACTGAGATAGGTGGCCATATAAATTGGGTGGATGGATGGATCTACAACAGAAGGCTTTCCAGCTTTAAACAGATCCAATAAAGAAGGATTGATCTCTAAATAAATAATTTAAATATATTTAGTCTTAACCTTCACTTGCTTTTTAGTAAATTTAAGCCATTATTTAAAATTTTACTCTCTGGTATGACAGATCATTTCAGATACTGAAATAATGCAATTATTATAATGCATCCTTATCCCTGACACTTTTGACATTATTAAACTTTCACCTTTTTGCATAGGTGTTTGTATTTTCAAATTCCATGATCATTCTGTTATTTTCAGAATGGGTTGGAATTTGTCTGAACCCTTTAAAAAAATATGGTGCTAGAAATGAACCTATCACTTGGCGTAAAATTTACTCAATAGAAAATGAGCTAAAAATATAAAGGCACAAAAAGAATAGAAATAATCAACTTACCAGATTACAACTTTCCAAGAAACAATACAGCAGTGAAGTTATTTTGTATAATCTCCATTCTTATTATATTTAGATGGCGGCACAGCTAAAACACTACAAAGATACAGAATCATATGGATAAGTTCTTTAAAAAAACCATAAAGCAACATCTGGAATATCACTAGATGAACAAAAATTCCCCTTAATTTTTTAAATTATAAAGATTGAAGTAACTTTTCTCTCTTAATTTATTAAACTGCAACCAAGTAAACAACACAAATGTATGATTAAAACTGTAATCTAACATAACATTTTAAATAATTCCTCCCCATGTAATGTTTCTATTCAGTGCTTCTCTCCTACTTTCTTCCTCTCCATATGTTTTTAATCTTCTTGCTGTATTACCTTATTGCCAGAATAGATTTTCAGCTGTTGTGGGTCTTTTTCCTCCTGCAACAAAAACAAATTAAGTTCAATAAAATGTCACCTCTGTTTTAGTACAGTTTTATTCTTTGAAATACACTGTGATGATCGGAGGAAAAACTGCCCAGTCACAATCATCTGAATACTAATTTGAACTTCAAAGCAAAAGAAGTTATTTGTTTACAAAGGAATTTTCTCTTGATAAACTAGAGAAAAGTGAGACAATGAAACATATATGGGCTATATACACAACTCAGATTTGTCTGCCCATGCAACAGAAGTCCACCATACAAATAATTGCAAATTTATTCAAAAATGATCCAATCTCTTAACATATATTACTGAGCATACTCAATCTGCTTTCTGGAAATAGAACAGATTGGCAATGAGCTGGCAAAATTTGAGCTGGCAATGAGTTTCTCGGCAAGAGAAAGGACTCAAGAGACTTACAGAATCTAAGGAATTCCTAGATGCTATGCGGGGTTTTCCAGTCTCAGTGATTAATCATTCAGAGACCCTGATCAGTACTATCTGGTGTATTGTTACAATCCGAGAGCTGATAAGAGCATAAATGCTGCATATTTAGTAGTGAATTAAATTAGGCATATACCATGGTGCACGCTCAAACCTTTAGTGTGGAATAGCAGTTGTGGTAGATGGTTTTTTAAAAAGAGCTCACTTCTTCACCATCATTACAGGGCTTTCGAGGGGGGAAGTTGTGTGGATCTGATCTGTTCAAGACTAGCCATGAGGAAATGTCTCACATTGCTCACATCAGCTCTTAGACACAGTTCTTGGAGATATTTTTGATTGGAAGGGGGTGCCATTTGATCAGAAGGTATAAAATCAGTTTCAGTTGTTTTGACTAGAAGTACACAAGACACTTCTGAGGGTTAGTTACCTGTATTCTGATTTCGAAAATTCAACATGGACAGCTTGAATGGGTCCATGGAGAGTCAGTAACCCTTTGTGAAAAATTAGGCCCACTGCAACGTAAGAAGTGATAATCCTCTGGATTTTGAAATTTGGGGCAACAAATGGCAGTTGCAAATATTTCAAATATTTTTTAATTGGGGAAAGTGCTGTCCAATTATAAGCATGGTGGGAAGGTACTTACATTAGACTTTTATTTCAGACCTGTATATAATACAGAGCTCTGCTGCCTTGAATGATTACTATGAGAGAAATGTGACTGAATCTTCTGAAACTCTCGGCAAGCAGCCTGTAGACCCAATAACCATGAGATATCTACATGTAGAATTTCTTCATCTGCACGATGTTTATCTGAAGATTTCAGTATCTATTTCTCCTTTTGGATTGAATCAGGAAAGATTGTACAGGCACTTGAGTCTCTGGTGGATTCATAAGCATAAATAAACTAAAGCCAAAGTCAGATAACACAAAGGTGCAGCAGAAAGAAACCTGGGAATTTAGTCTGTAGTCAACCAGGGAGCACTCTAATAATCTTTTTATTGCATAGAACTATATACTCCATGTAGGATTACTGTTGTAGATGTCTGATTCAGAACAAAGTTGTCTCTTTGTTATGTGGGACAGTTATATGGGACCATAAAGCACTTTTCCTATAAACAATACATTGGTTGTCCTTGAGCCACCAGACCTAATTAAAGTTGTTATAACATTGGTCTATATAGCCCTAGGTTATATATGCTTCAAGTAATGTCATATGACTGATGTATTTAGATCAAATTTCAAAGGCTTAGATCATGATCCCATTGGCTGGTTCAGCTTATTGTGCAGAGGTCAAAAATAGGGTTTTCCCAGTGCTAGTTGTAGCAATTATAGAATTCTCATCCAAGATCATTATTCTTTTTCAATGAACAACTGAAACTGCTCTTCACTTTGGAACGTATAGGATAATACAATAGTGCCTCTCTGTTGTTATGCTGATGCATGATATATAAAATAACTTTTCTTTTTAATTGTTACTTATTATTAATAATTATGTCACTGTCCTGATTTCTCTAAGTCTAGCATTTCTCCTCTCCTTCTCCACACCTCTATTTCATGTGCAATTTGCTCTGGTTACTCTGGAAAGAAGGACAATATAAAATTAAATCCTATGTCAGTCCCAAGCTATGGAATGCATGCCCTCAGTAATTTTATTTGGCTCCTGACTATCTCTGCCTTTAGGAATTGGAAAAAACCATATCTTTGTCAAGTCATTAATTAACTTTAGCATTTTTTTAATTTTCTAATTTCTAATCTTTATTTTAAAAATATTAAACTTAAGAATGAATAGGGAAGTGAGATATAAATCAAATAAAGCACTAAATAATGAGGCCACTTATTCTAATTAATATTATCAAATTTATCAATACTTGATAAACACTTGTATCCAAGAACTGGTAACAAATGTCCAGTTAGAAAGCATTTTGTGATAGGGAAGTTTAGATCAGGAAGTAGATGAAAGAAAAGCAGATATATCCCCCAAATCAGCCTTCCCTTCTCAAGCATTTTTATCCAAAAGATTTCCAGATGCATTAGTAACATGCTCACAATACTACATGAAGATCAGAAGAAGATGTTACTTTCTTGGCTATTGCAACAGGTGCATATTTGATTTTTAAAAGTCTGGGGAAATAATCTGACAAAAATTTTGCATTTTTCACACACACACACACAAAATAGTCAGATATAGGAATATTTATAGATTTGTAGTAATTCTGTAGTTAGATTATGACATTGTGACATTGTAACTAATGTTGATGTGATGTTGCACACTTTCATAGGACACTCTTGTCAACCGGGTGTTCAGTAACATGCACCAGAACACCAAATACTGGCAAAGAATGCAGAGCTTTGTTAATACTTTACAACCTTTCATGGTTTACTATTTAATTCTTCATAATCTTAGCATTAATCCAGTTCTTGGAGTCAGAGAGGCTGTCCTCTGATATTCAAAAGACTACATTGTCCCATAAGTAGCATTCAATTATCATATAATTGCAATACAGTTGGACCTTTTTATTCATAATAGTTACAGTCCAGCATATAATCATGGTTAATGATACCACTTATGAATCAGCAGGCCTATGAGACTTGGGAGTGAGACCTGGAAAATGACCCCAAAAATTACCCCCCCCCCAAAAAAAAAAATCATGAAAAATATAAGGAAAAAGTTGAAATAAGAATAGTCTATAAAATTATTGAATCAAAATATTGAAGAAGGGGAGTACTCCTCCACTTGCTCCTGCTCTGAACTGTCAGTATTGTTTCCTGATGGAACTTTAGTTGGGGTGGGTGTGATTATATTCAAAAGTAGCAGATAATTACGCTTTGCCAGATCTTGCTTTTCAGAACCTGTCCTTACAGAGTTGAAAAGCAACTTCTGCCTTGATGCTGTCATCCATTAAGGGGTCAAAGAAAAACACTTTATCCTCTATGGCACTCCCCAGCTGCAGAATTTTACCTTTTTTCTCAAAGGCAAAGCTTGCACGAACATTTGCCATATCTCTCTGCAAAGTTCTCTGTTATACGCTTGCTCACTTTCATTACGGAAGAAGTATGTGCAGGAAGAGAATGACCATGTAAGGTCAAAACAGTGTAGAATACTGGGAAATTGGGGGACAGAAGCCAAATCTGTACCATTTTGCACATGTACATAATGATGGGGTTCAGAACTGAGTGCCAAAAACTGCAGACAGGCAAAAGATTTACCACAGATAATGGTTTATTTCATCAGTGGTAGATATCTGAAATCCCAGAATACAAAGTCATGGATAATGAAGTTCCGGTACAGAATTTTCCCTTAATTGATAATTAAGATGTACTAATATCCCTTCACTTTGGTGGGTAAGCACTTGACCAGAGTTCCTGTAAATGTGTCACCTTTACTTATTTTATTAGTTTCCAATTAAATCTGCATTTAAAAAAAAATACTAACAAACAGAACAAAAATGCAAGAAAAAAGTATTGAAAATGAAATAAATCATCCGCTGCTGTTTTGTAAACACTAGTGTCTTAAATTGCAACAATACCATCCTTCAGTTCCTGGAAGCTGTAAATGAAGTATAGCAAGGGTTCTTTCATCTCAAGTTTCTAAAGCCCGTAAATTTTCAATGCAAGTTTAATGAGAGAACATTTCCATCTACAGAGATATTGTTGAAAGAGTATTCGATATAACTAACATATTTTAATAAATCTTCCAAAAGACAACCTTAGTGAGATTAGCCAAAATACCTCTATCATATCCAAGAAAAGCAAGGGAAAAAAATACTGAGATGCTTAAATCTTTTGCAATGTATGTAATTTATTTCATCTGAGGATTTCTACCATATGCTCTTTACAATTTTGTTTCAAATTTCTTGAAGTGCTAGTATTTATACTGTTATCAGCTGCAATAAACTTTTAAAACTTTAGCAATGCACTTGAGGGACTTATTATTTTAGAAAATACTTTTGGCTCTCTCACTATTAATGGATGATTATAGACTAAATCACTGCTGGGTTTAAAATTGAAAAATCGTTCAAATGAACTGGAGCCAAATCCATGAGCATGATTTTGAAATATTTTCTTCCAAAGGTTGTTAAATATTTCTGTGATTTTTTCCAGCCAACAATATCAACTTTTAATACAGTTCAACTATACTTTTGCATATAAATAATTATTGATTTGAGACACAAACTATTTCTGTCTATTGGGTAAAATTAGAAAATAAACATGGGAAATACAGGGAGTAGAATGTGTGCATAAGGAGCTGACTTGTTATTCAGCAATGTATATTTAATTACACTGTCACCGCATACTTGCTTGCAAGAACCAAGTTTCGCTTACTGCAATTAAAGTATACAATCATAATAACAGAATAATAACCTTTGATATACTGTGCCTCATTAATGATCAAATTGTGAAAAACAGCTGTTCATTTCTGGTTAGGCAATGTCAGCAAATAGGTTCAGTTCATCAGATACGTTGAAGTACGTGTGCTTGCCTGTTACCAACCAAGAAACCTAAAAATACACACAGTTCTGGTGAGATGTACACTGCTCTTAGAAGGTTCAGGCCACCTGATGTTATTGTACATATTACAATCAGCTGACTCCAGTTGCCAAAGCATGTTTGGAAAGTCGGCTAGCACAACTAGAATTCCAACTATAACAAACAACCCAATCACCAATGTTTATATCAACAACAAAGATCATATTAATGACTTGAAACAGAAAACACTCCAAATACCATTTACCTCTTTGGTAACCAGTTACTTAGTGCAACAGATTTAAAACTGATGGTTGAATTTTAATTCTACTTTTGATAATCATTTTATTATTTTATTTTTATTATTTCATGTTTTATTAATTTATTTTAAATTATTATCTTCTTATTTACCAGATTAATTCAGACTTCACATTGCATCAGGGTTTGCCACTTGTTCATTAACAGCTGCTGTTTTCCTCAAAATTTAAACAGAAAAATATCAAAACCAAAATTGGTAAAAATAGAGAAGCAATCTGAAAAAAAAAAAAACCTCTAGCAGAGGTAACTGAGGCAAACAGCCTACTTTCAACATGTAAGGCATTTACTCACTTGAGCCCCAAGTTTGCACCAGATTCTGTGAGGTAAACATTGTAATTATCAATTCTCTATAAGAGTATAATTCACTACACAAATGTATGAAATTCTACCAAGTCAAGGATACCTACTGGCAAGTTTCAGCTTTTCACAACCCATTTAGCAATTCTCCTAAAATGACCTATCACATGGGCAATAGTCACTCTGAAGGATTTCAGTATTGCAGCCTGTCTCTGTCCAAAGATAGGAAAAGTTCAATCCTGACCAGCTGAAGGTTGACTCAGCCTTCCATCCTTCCAAGGATAGTAAAATGAGGACCCAGATTGTTGGGGAAAATATGCTGACTCTATAAACCATTCAGAGCATGCTGTAAAGCGCTATGGAGCAATATATATGTGCTATTGGTGTTGCTACTTTGACTGCTTTCATGATTAAGAAATATTCAGATCTAATATATGAAATGAGATAGCAAAGCTATTACACATTACTCTAAACTTTGCCAACTACACATTAAGAATAGATTTAATCTATTTTGACAGCAACAACTTTCAGAATCACAGACACTGAAGATGTATTATATATAAATGATTTATCAGACAGTATCACAAGCCATGAATGTTTAAAAACAATTTCAAAATGTAAATGGTAAGTTATGTAAATTGATCCAAATGACAAATCATCTGGATTACTTCATGAAAAATACAGGTAGTCCTTGACTTACAATAATTCATTTAATGATTTTCTTTCAAAGTCACAACGGTACTGAAAAAAGTGATTTATGATTGTTTCTCACATTACGACCATCGCAGCACCCCCATGGTCATGTGATACCCTATTGCTACCTTCTGACAAGCAAAGTCAATAAGGAAGCCAGATTCACTAAACAACCATGTTACTAACTTAACAACTGCAATGACTCCC
The DNA here is from genome assembly GCF_049901735.1 of Notechis scutatus. Lineage (NCBI taxonomy): Eukaryota > Metazoa > Chordata > Lepidosauria > Squamata > Elapidae > Notechis > Notechis scutatus. Next base: position 88,056,644 of record NC_142009.1, on the reverse strand, counting down.
GTAACTATGGCAAGAAAAGTCATAAAATGGGGCAAAATTCACTTAACAGCTGTCTTGCTTAGGAACAGAAATGTTGGGCTCAATTGTGGTCATAAGTCAAGGATTACCTTTGGTGGATGATGTCTAAAACAAAAAACTAACCACTTTATTTGAAGTCTACAAAATTTATGTCTGTTCATTTGAGGGTCTATTTGTATATTTTATTCGAACTTAGATTATTAGAACACAATCTTATAATAAATCATTAAAAAAAACCTACATGTATTTGGGTTCAATATCAAAAAACTACTTTTTCCTTTTTTTTTTCAATTTTCTTCCGTCAATCCATTGGTTGGGACAGGGATTGACCATAGGGCTTGTTGCCTAAGCATGATATCATGGACTGAAAAGAGATTGACTGGCCGAAAATCACCCACCTGTGTTTCTTGCCTAAGGTAAGACTAGAAATTATAGGTTTATGATCTGGAACTTTAACTACTAGATCAAACTGTCAAACATCTACATCTACATCAATATTATATTTTATTTCCATCAAGCAATATTTCTGATTTGAAGCTCTAGGGGAATTGATATATATATAGACACTTAAAAAAAAAGCCTAAATAAAGGTGCTGGCTAAACTGTTTCTCTGAAAACAAATATTGAAAATTTAGATAAAGTGCTATAAAAATATCAATTCTTTAATATGCAAGCCCCTGAATATCTGAAAAACAAACAATGTAGCATAATTATGTACATATTAGTTACATTTCAGTGACTGCAAACAGCTTATTCTGTACTCAAAGATACAAATGCTATTGCTAAAAACAGAAATAAACCATCTGTCTATTGAGACTGGAAATTATTGAATACTGAATTTTAATTCAGACAATATAACTTCATAATAAGAAAATTAAATACTCTCAAATATTCATTGCTATAAGTTATATTACAACATTTGACAGTTTTCTAAACTAGAATAGACAAGAAAAGCTGCTCAGAAAACCTTGCACATTTATTCATTGATGTTCTTTTGGGAGGGGAGGAGATTTACACTTAATTTAGGAACAACAGATTCCAGACACATATCTCTCTTCAACTCAATAAAAAGAATTGTCAATGCTCTGTTCATCCATGACTTCCTGTACACAATAATTTACCTGTCAGCATTTACAGAAGTTCTCTGAATCAGAACCGTAATGTATTTTAAATAAAATAAAAACATACTTTAAAATCTTGTAAAACAGCTTCCAGAAAAGAAGAAATGCAAATTAGGTGTGAAATATATTTTTAAATTATTTACTTCTGATCAACTATGATCTGAAAGTACAACAAACACTTCTATGCTTCATGTCTAGTTATTCATCGACATGTTTTTCACTGTGGTAATACAAGTAGTCCTTAACTTACAAAAGTTTGTTTAGTGACTATTCAAAGTTATAACGGCATTGAAAAATGTGACTTATGACCATTTTTCACAGTTATGACCATTGCAGCATCCCCATGATCATGTTATCAAAATTCAGATGTTTGGCAACTGTTTCATATTTATGACCGTTGCTATGCCATAAGGACGTGTGATCACCTTTTGCAGCCTTCTGACAAGCAATGAAGAAGCTAGATTCATTTAAAAACCAGGTTACCACCTTATCAGTTCCAGTTAACAACTGTGGCAAGAAAGGTTGTAAAATGGGGAAAAACTCACTTAACAGAAATGTTGGGCTTAACTGTGGTCATAAATCAAGGACTTCCTGTAGCTACTTAACCAGCAGCCACCAATATATTTCTTCACTGTCCTAGCTAACCTAACAGAAAATATCATATGACAGATTCAAGAGGAAACCCCTAGGTATCATATGAATGGCAATTAATCTGGAAAATAGGGTTTTTTTAAAAAGTTGTGATTTAAAATATTTTTAATCAGAATTGAGGCAATTGTACATAAACCTACTTAGAAATAATTACTACAGATCTCAAAGAATGGTTTTAAGGACTATTTCTCAATATGTATAAGTTTGTATTGTTCATGTTTTGTTTTAAAAACATCATGCATTTCTACGTGCAGCAGGTGGCAGCACCTCTGGACTTGGAAATGCAGATGGGGAAATGAAAAAAATATCTCAGAAAAAAGCAATTTCAAACTATTTTAGTATTTCTTCCCAGAATATTATATGGACATGTTCATAAAATCACTAAGACTCACACTCTACCTGAATATGATTTGGGGGTTTTATTTCATCCTATGATTTCAGAAAAGAACTTCGGGGGGGGGGGGGAACCTTATTGTGGAAGAAAACATAGAAGAGCTTAAATAGCAGACAGTATTTCAAAATAAAACATGGTTCCTTCACATCCCCCCCAATGAAAACACTAATTCCAAGTTTCTTAGCTTACACAGTAGTCCTTAGCCTATAATACTCTACTTGAATTAAGAAGTATTCCAAATTTGATTTTCAAAGAACTGTTGACCATTGTGACTCAGCTAAAGTCAAAGCATTATTATATGATACATTCATATCTGATAATGAATTTGCTATTCGTTCTTCCATTTTCACTAACATCCAGAGCTAGGCACACTAAATAAAATTCTTTCATTGCTAGAGGTTTTGACATGTAATTTTTTCCCCCAAGATTTTGTACGGTTCCCTCAGATACCAGCCCAAGGATGAACTGCTTCCTGATTTACTGAACAAGGAGAAGCATAGTAGTGTCCCGTTTTGTGGTTTAGATTAAAAACATTTGCTGTCCAAACTAGCTGCAGTTCTGACTCTATGTTGTCTCTAGCTTTCAGATTCATCGGGCCTACTTAACTTTCAACAGAGAAAAAAGCTTTTTAAAAATATATTTCCTGCACCTACAAGACTGCAGCACTTCTTAAAAAAAAACAACCATCCTGTTTATCCTTACAAACAAATCAGGACTGGTACAACACCCCTTTTCCACAGTTAAAGACAAGGGTGCCTCCATTTTTAAGGCACAAGTTTTCCTCACGGGGCATTATTTTATTTTATTTTTTGGTCTCGGTATTTATTCTAGAGGTTAATACAGAAGAAGAGGGCTGCGCTCCTGCTTACTCCGTTTCCTTAATTCCTTTTGAATGCCCCATAAAAGGAAACCTTCGACGGAATTATTTCTACCTCGCGCCTTGAAGGAAAGTCGGAAAAGGGCTAAAGAAGAAAAAAGAAGACGGCGATGGACTCGCAGCTGTTCGTTCCCGGGCGCAGCGAACAAAAGAGCTCTTTCTTGGAGCAGCCCGAGTTGGGCGTGCCCGACGTTGTTGTGTGAATCTGCGCACCTTCTCGTTTGTAAGGACCGATGTGGATACTCAAGAGCCCGGGATGAAGAAGGAGATGGCCTCAATCTCCACACCCTCCCCTACTCTTCTGCCATTCTCCCGGGTGGTGGTGGTGGTGGAGGAGGAGAAGGGGGGGCGGGGGGGCGTCAAGAGAAGAAATATGTACCCCGGCAGATACATAACGCCTTCTTCCATCCTTTCCCACCGGACCCTGCCGAGGCATCGGAGACCAAAGCCTCCCCCCTCTCCTCTCCTCACCCCCACCGACCGGCCAAGCAGGCGCCGGGCTCCCCGGGCCACCTCATAAAGGCACCAGCTGTCAAACAACGACGGCAACCCCTTCTCTCCCGGTTTTCCAAGAGGCTGTGACCGCCTGCCCTAGGCAGGCCCCGGACCCCGCTCGCCTGGGCAGGTCCCCAGCCGCAAGCAAACAGCACGAACGACAGCCCCGCTCTGCGGATTTAGTCGTCCGGTCCCAGGAGGAGCAGGAGCAGCAGCAGCCGGCCGAGCCCCGGACCCTCCGCCTCTGGAGCACTTAAGGACTCACCGCCCAGCCGGTCTTCCGCCTCCTGCGTGTGAACGAGCCCCAAAACGGTACACTACCCGTCGCTGAGACGTTCTCGGGCTCGTTCCGGTGAGGGGCGGGGCAGAGAAGGCCTCGTTCCGGGTGCCGTTCCTTCGCCCCTCCCCTCCGTTCCCACGCCAGCGGGAGCGTCGGTGAGAGGGGCGGGGCCTGTAAAGACGTCGCGGCCAGTCTCGTTAATGACGTAAGACGCAACTGTCTTAACACCACCACGGTCCCCCAAGGAGCAGGAGGGTGTTGTTCCAAAGTTGGTAGTTGCGCCGCTTTTGGTATGTGGCGTTAGGCTCGCTCGCGGTGTTTAGTGAAACATTAAATATTCTTTTATTAGCTAACGAGAGGTTGATGACTGATGATTGAAAATCACAGTTGTAAATTCCACTTTATGGTAAGCCACCAGCCTCTCTTGAATGGAATAGAGAACATCACCAACTGGATCGTTTATTGGGGTAGAGCAACGGGTTTCAAACCAAATTACAATTACTGTAAAGCTGAAAATTGCAAGACACAGAGATGAAGGACTTGAATATGATTTTTAAAGCAGTCATTACTATTGCCTTGGCACTTTGCACCCCAAGTCAAGCAAATTATTCTAACTGCTAGAGGAAAAAATGTCTCCATAAAGTTTTCAAAATTTAAGTGGAAATATACAGTGTTATGCATTTGTACAAGTAAAAGTTTATTGAATTAATTTGCTACCCATAGTTTGAACTTCAATTTAGTCATTGACCAATAAAAGTACAATCAATAAAATGAACCAAAACTATACCCAAATAACAAGGAATATTAGCACATAATTTTTGCTCCTTTTAAAGAAATTTCCCTGGGTTATTTAACAGATAATCAGAGTTATCAGAGTGCCTTGGAAATGTAAGTAAAAGAGGGGCAATTAATTAGTGGTAAATGTTCCTGTAGGACTAGCAATACAGGGCAGTACTGAAGACCATGGACCATGGTTTCTATGATAGCCATATCACAGGTAGTATCTAGTTTCACATGGGGTTTGCTATATTTCTTTCCAGAGCAGCTGTGGGGAAAAATGGGTGATCAATTCCTCTGCAGGTTAACCCTCTTAATTCCGTATGATGCGTATCTGGTGATTTGCAAGGGAGAGACTCTATACATGCACAGAAATAATTTTATATTTCACGTTTTTTATGGGGAAGAGTTAGAAATAATAGTGCAAACCTGTTATCCTGTAATGTTGGCCCAATTAATTTTGCTCCCAAAGCTTTCCATCAAACTTTTCCAGCACAGTAACCTGATGGAAGAAATGCACAGAAATCTGTCCTATAGGCCCCAAAATAGGTGTGACACAGTTAAAATGTTAAAATATCCAACTCTCTACAAAAACTGCAGTTTCTTTAAAACATCCTGGTTTCACCCATGTAGGTGATGCAGGCTGCCTGCTTTATGTTCCATTTGTATGGAACAGACAAGGTAAGCTGCACACCTCATGAATGGTATATCTCCATATGTTCTTAGAAGCTTAGGCTCTTTTGATACTATTGGATATTCTCAAAATACTTTTAAAATACCAGAATTGTATTTATAAGATTTCACCTTTTTCAAAATTAAGTGACAAAACAATTAACTCTTTAACTTCATGTATAATTAAATGCTTATAGGATTCTGAAGATCTTTATAACAGTTTGGAAAACAACTGAGGCATAGGAGCAAGTTTATAAACAATTTAAAAACTGCCATAGTGTTGTATATATATTACCTTTCTTGTTCCACAATCTGTGTAGTTGATGTTAAGCGGAACACATGGAGGTCTCCTACTTTAGTGCCATGAAATTAAGGTGCAGATCAGAGATCCTCAAGAAAAATATGCTTTAAAAATGAACATGAATAAAGCAATTGACAGCCTATTTATCATTGTGCAATATAATCAATGTATTTGGGGGTGCTGAAATGTGACTTTTTTTTAAAGATCAGACATACTAAAATGAGCATAGCCATTGTTATAAATTAGAAGGGCAGCCCAAAGTGAACGTCTTCTCTTTCTGTCTTCTCTTTTACATCCTTTTGCTTTTTACTCCACAAGCAACAAAAGGCCAAGAAAAGGAAAATATAGTTGCCAGGGATCTGAATTATTGGCCCGAGGAATGCTAGGCCTTCAGCATTATGTGGTATTATAACTCCGGGTTGTCGACCTAAACTTGACAATTTTAAGATGTGTGGACTTCAATTCCCAGAACTCCTTGGCCAATGTTGAGGCCCATAAATCTTAAAGTTGTCATGTTTGAAAAACACTATTTTAGCATTATTTGCCTAAAAGAGCCTCTATTTTTCATGGTTGCATAATAGCTCAAGCTTTCCCAAATACTACATTTGCCTAACATATATTTATTAAAGGATGTGGACCTCAATCTATTTCCTACTAATCCACTAATACGTACAAAACAATGATATGCAAAAGGAAGACTGATTATGACCACTCACAAGATGAAAGTGCAGTCAAATTCAAAACATTTTTATTTTTATCCCATCATTAGTATTATTATAATTAACACAAAGCAACAAACATATCTAAACTCTTTCCTCCTATTTTCTTCACAAGAACAACCCTGTGAGGTGGCTCGGGCTAACAGTGACTGGCCTAAAGTCAGCTAGCCAAACTTTCAATGCTATGGCTGGACTAGAAATCAGTCTCCCATTTGTAGCCTGATGTAGCCCAAACTGGTTCTTATTTCAAAAGGAGTAGTTTTATCAGGCTGAAATAATGTTAATGTACTTTGACTGATTTTTGCCCTTACTGGTAGCTTCATGGAATCTAGATCAGTTAAGTTCTTACATACTAAATTCTCTTGAATGTCACTGAGCCATTAGCTTGAAAGTATAATTTATATTCTATGCAGCATCATTAGCCTTTACATGCCTTAAAAAAAGATGAAGTTACCACTTCCAATGGAATATACACACACATAAATAAAATTATCAAAAGGAATAGCTAATCTGAACTATCACATTTCTATCTTGTGGAAGATGAAATTTTGCCATTGAAATATAAAAGAAGAATGCACTGATGACCAGGAGGGAGACATAGGAAAACAAAAATGTCAATAAGAAATTTTATAAAAATAAAGAGATTTATAAAAATCTCACTTATTCTGCCACTTTAAAAAAAAAAATGGAAAAAAATTGAGCTGTTATTCAAATGATGGCACAATTGAAAGAAATGGAATGGCTTTCTGCCCTAATTAGCAATCTGACTTTAAGTGCAGCTTGAAGGTTATAAGCAGTCTTGCTGAAGAAGTCTTCATAAAAAGCATGCCTTAATAAAATCAAGAATTCTCTAAGCCAGGGCTGTCAAACTCCCGGCCCATGGAATGGATGTGTCACGCGCTGACCACGCCCATGCCTGGTTTAGCAAAGGGGAAAAAAGTCCCGATACAGTCCTGCCATGACGATGTGAGTTTGCCACCCCTCCTCTAGGAAGACATGCTGGGCATTTAAAAAGGTCTGAGATAGGACATAAAGACAGGTTGGGTTAATGAGGATGATTTAATTGCACAGTAAAAATATTGGCATGGGAAAATGTAGCCCTCTTTTTTGGAGAAAAAAGTTGCAATATAAGATTTTGACTACCTAGTTGGTTTTGTGGGGTGGGGGGGCATGTGTTTGTGCAAAGCAAAATAAAACAGGAGTAATGCTGAAATGAGGAATTCTGGAATATGGTTGCAGCAGGAAGTATTCTTCCTAAAATACTAAGCACAAGGAAAGGTGGGGGGGGGAGAATTTTTAAAATTCTTTCTGCTCACAGAATCTATAAGTAAACCAATTCCTATTTCTACTTTTGCTGATATCCCAACTTCCAACACATTTGAGGTGCTTGAATGAGACTTCCAAACAAAAATACAACAGAAAAATATATTACCAAAATTCTCTGTCTCTTGAAATGATCTTAAAAAGATAGTTTAATTTGGACAAGTAACAATTATATTTAATTGTTTAAACGCAAAACCTATTGAATTTCTATAGTACTTTATACTGGTCTTGTGTATCAGCATTTTCCATAAAACCAAGATGAACAGCCAGCTGGCACTGTCTGCTGGACTGAAGTACAGTGCAAATACAGGACATAAATTCTTTGATTTTGTGTGTCTGTGTCTGTGCTAAATACTTTTCTCAAAAGTATTTCAGTTTTCCTATAATTTTAATTCTAAAATGCACTTTTCGTAATAGCCAATTTATGGAGTGTGATCATCTGCTCTTTTCCTCAAATTGAGCAAGTAAGGGGAAAGTTATATCCTTGTCTCACCCACCCCTTCCCCCCTCAACTCTAGTGTGGTATTTCTTTAGCTTCTGTTAATAGTACATGACAATTCTTGTAAACAACTTTTATGTTCCAGGCAACCAAAAAAGGAAGAAAAAGGCTGGTTCTACCGAGAGGGATGCTTTGCTAGCCAAGTCTTCAGATTGCCTGAAATGGTAGAAACTTTTGTTACAATTGACCTAGCTAGTTAAGATAAATGAGAAACACATAACATTGCTTATTTGATCAAGAAAGTTTCTGTTATCTCCAGTTTTTGGCATGTTACCTCTTCTTGATGGTAAAAAGTTTTCTTTAAAAAATTAAACTGGTAATTTAAAAACTTTACAATAATTAAAAGTAAGCAGCTGAAGTTAGTTGTAGTAAAATTGTGTTTACATACCATTCAAGAACAAACTGTAGCTCTAGCAACCAAGTATACACTGCCAAGCCACTAAGCCCCAGGGAATCTCTAATCCAGCCCTAAATCAAGGACAGTTCCCATTAAGTCCCAGAATGTTTCCAAAAATAGGAAGATTCAATTATTGGCATTGTGGGATAACTCCGATTTGCCATCTATTTTTTGTCTTCCTGTCAAACCTAGTAGCTAAATCACGTAAAGACAGAAACTGCTCACTATGTGCAAGAGTAAATGATTTAGCCAAATCAAATTTTGCAAAGGCGGCTGAGCCAAATGGTTTTCAAGGTTCCAAATCTAAAAATGTAAATCAGTTATATCTGCTCTATTTTGTTGGGGTACATTTGGCTGTTCTCAATATGTCTATACATCACACTGCTCATTTTCTGCAAAAAAAAAGGAGGGGGGGGTAGAAACCCAGCCTCCCCATTCGAAGAATCTTAAGGGTATAAAGATGCAACATTGTCATGCCTGGGTTTTAAAATCATACAGGTTGTCCTTGGATCATGATGGCAATTGGGACCAGAATTTCTGTGGCTAAGCATCACTTATCAATGGTAATCATGGAAAGCCTGGTTGCAGTCGTGAACACCAGGATCATGCAGGTCATTAACTGACTTCATATGGCTGCAACATAGAAAGAGGCAGGAGTCCCAGGCAAAGAGCCCAGCAGGTGAGAGCTACAGGAGGACAGACGGTAGGGAGTGTGGGCAAATGTTGCCATCCTGCCAGAAGGGAAAGATCCATAGCCCCAAGTCTTCTCCACCACAGCATGCACCAATGCCAGCTGGGGCAATCCTCCTGGTCAGTGAGGCAGAGACAGTTCCACAGTGACTCCTGCAAGCCTGGCCAGGATGCCTGGTAGGTACTTGCTTGAGGGATTCCAAGGTGGCCAGAGGGAGAGGTGGCAGCAAGGCCTTGCACATGGCCAACAAAGCCCATTCTTTGTAGGGCTTGAGTCCAGCTGGCATTGGCAAGCCAATGGAGGATAGGCAGGCAAATGGAGGGTAGGCAAGCAAAAAAAATGAAGATATACTGGGAAGAGCGGCAGCAGTTGTAAATACAGGTGGATTACCAAGCACTTGGACCATGATCACATGACTGCAGGGGCACAGCAATGACTGGAACTTCAAAGATCAATTGTAAGCCAATCTTTTTCAGCACTGTCGTAACTTGAAATGGTGACTGAACAAATGGATGTAGCCATGAACACACTGGGCCTGAATAGGTAAATTTATTTTTTAAAAAAGGGATTCAACTTGATATCCCATGTGTACTAGAGTATGCATGTGCTATTTCCTTCACTTAATCCCCCCCACCCCGGCCTGGAAAGAGGCTTCCAGGTTAATAAATATAAACATGGTAGGGGGCAATGCTAAGGAATGATTCTTGGCAACAAAATATCCACAATGAAACTTTCAGCCTTCAAATTTTACTTTCAATCTGCATCCTAGTCTTTATCTATCTATAAATGTCAATAATGTAAGATTATTCTGCACAGATACTTTCTAAGACAGTCATATGAAAAAGTTATTATTATTAAATTCTTCACTGTTTGTATACATTTATTTTTTCATGTCTACTATTAATGGCTAATAGTAAAACCTGCTAGTAAAACTGAACGAGCAATACAATAAAACTAATGATTTGCAAGTTTGTCATTCTTTGCTTACAATCATATCAAAGTGAATGCAAGAGGAAGCACTGCCATTTTTAACAGAATACAAATACCCAAATTTTAAACAAAACAATACAAATGTAAGAATCTTTAAAAATGTGAACATATCTATACGGATATGTCTAGCTATCATTTTAAGACAAAGATCATACAAAAGACATTAAAATTTACAAAGAGCACATTAACAGCAAACTTAAGAACAAGAAAAAAAAATTAAATTGGAGTATCATGGCATAAATATTATTGTATTATAAAAACTAAAATGATATCTAAAGATTAGCAGATAAAGGAAAATGATACTCTATTACTTGCATGATATAATGGGAGCACCACTAGAAGTTCCTTCAAAAAGGTAACCGCTTATTTTGAAAGTTATTTTAATAATTAATTGCAAAAAATAAAATGGAGACGATACTTAATGATATCGTTCTTGCTATATAAATTATTTCAATGTTTAGTTGAACATGTTGAAGCAAACAATACATGCCTCTTATTTAACTCTCTTAGATTGGAAATTCTAGGCACAACTCATATAAGCATCCAAGCAATGATGCCATTATTTACTCCCATTGCTTTCAAATATATTTTCTGATGTAACAAACTACATTGAATTAATTTTTCTTTTGCACAATTCAAGATGGATTACAGTTCTAAGGTTCTTTGGAAGTACAAAGTTATAGTTTATTAATTTGTAAATAAAGTGCATTTTGATTATCCAAAATAATATGCTGAAGAAATTCACAATCACAGAACTTAAATTATTTACTCATATTTTCATCCTAAAATGAATGAGTAGTTGGTGACATCTATCGGAATTTCTGACAGTTAGCTCATATCATCTTGTCTCTTAGATAAGTCATGGCCCTCTTCCAACCTCAATGAATCTGAAAGGTAAGTCATGGCCCTCTTCCAACCTTGGTGAGTCTGAAATAGATTATTTCATTCCAGTTCTTCAGTTTCTTCTGAGAAAAGATCTGCCAAATCAGCTACAGTTAACACAGAGGCCTCTGACTGTTTCAGGGAAGAATTGGAATGACTTTGGAAACAAAATAAGAAATAGGAAGAGAACAAATCAAGAAGATTGAGAAACAGACAGTACACTCAGCTCTGCACTAGAGGTTTATTTTATAATGATCACTGAGGAAAAGGCAGTTTACCAAGAACACTTCATTTCAAAGGACTACAAAATTGTGGCTGATAATTTTAAATATTTTCCAGGATGGTTTACAATGTCATTTAGATTTGAAATGGTAAACTCTTTTCCAATTCCATTTTATCTAATTTTTAAGTAAAATGATTCACATAATTAGAAATTATGCAATAAACTAAGCTACCACTTCATACATAAAAATGTATATACTGTACAAAAAAGTTATATAATATAAAAGTTGCTAGGTCTTCTGGTCAACAAAAGAAAATAAAAAAGTTGAGATTTAATTGTCCCAACTGTGCTTTTTCAAGAGGCAACTGGACTTTCTTGTTTTTCTTTGAAGACGTTTCGTTTCTAATCTAAGAAGCTTCTTCAGCTCTGTCTGAATGGTGGGGAATGGAAGGATTTATACTCCTTCCATTCCTCACCATCCAGTCAGAGCTGAAAAAACTTCTTGGATGAGAAGCGAAATATCTTCAAAGAAAAACAAAGAAAAACAAAAAAGTCCAGTTGCCTCTTGAAAAAGCATGTGTGGGAAAAACATGACTGAGAATCTCCATAGACATTGAGATGTGATTATACCATGTTACATAAGCCATACAATAACCAAACATAATTCTTTAGTATTTTAAAAGCAGAAAAATATATTTGTGAGGTATCACAATATAATTAATTAATAATTAATTATCATAAATAACCAATGAACCTGTAATTATTTATATAGATTTCCTATGCACACAAGCTTGTATGATTCTTGGGAATTTGGCTAATAAAAATGAGATAATTAATTTAAGAGGTAAATTATTTTGGTCTGGAAAGTTAGCCTCTGAAGATCAGTTTCAGGAATTGATTCAGTTGTAGTAGCTTGAGAGTTCAAAATACAAACAAAGGTAATTCCTATGGACTTTCCCAATCATTGGATATAGCAAAATCCAGTTGTTCAGGGGTGGGATTCAAATATTTTAATAACCAGTTCTGTGGGCGTGGCTAAGTTGGTGGGCGTGGCTTGGTCATGTTATTGGCTGATGTGGCCAACTCAACATCACTCACATTGAGGCACGCATCTCCTCACCTGGCCTCTCATGACTGTGGGGATGCTGCAACAGTCATAAGTGTGAAAAATGGTCATAAGTCACTTTTTTCAGTGCCATTGTAACTTTGAATGGTCACTCCATACAAGCAAAGTACCAGCAAAGGAGGGGAAAAAAACTCCAGAGACGTTCCTGAGACAGGAAGTCTAGTCCTGCCAAGAATGTAATAAGGGTTAACGGAGAGGCAGTTTCTGTAAGCAACACCAAAATGTTTCCTTCCCGCCTTCCTTACAGGATTAGGCCAGTAATTTCTTCTAACAACCGGTTCTCCGAACTGCTTAGAATGTTAACAACTGGTTCTAGTGAATATGTGAAAACTGGTAGAATCCCACCCCTGCAGTTGTTCTTATTTGCTATATTAATCTCAGACATTTTCACTGAAGAAAGTTTTTATTATGCTTCAGTTTCTTTTTGCAACAAGAATATTCACAAGTTGAAAATGCCTGTAATTGAGAGTTCTTGGACAATGCCTTTTCCTTTTTTCATCATAATTCTAATTCCTGATATAATTCTACATGTCCACTCCTATTTAATTCCATGGAACTTATTCCTATATATATGTTTACAGAGTTGCAGTTATATGATTTTACATAGTGGATGGCTCACTTACACATTTGAACAACAATTTGATTATCAACTTTTACCTACCTCCTTTCTACAGTTTTCATCATTGTCTGCATACGTTCTTCTATTGTTGCTTTAATCAAGAATCTATGAACAATGGTAGGTCTGCATTTTGAAAACAAAACATTAACAAAGATTATTATACATTATTATTCTTTTACTGTGCTCCAAAGGCTTTATTTACTGGTAGGGAGTTTACAGTCTTAATCCTTTTAATTAATAGTTTCAATAGTCATGCATATTTTAAGAACAGTTTAGAAAGTTGGTATTTAAAAAAAATCAACTTAACTAGTTTCAGCCATATTTATATTACAGTTTTAGAAAAATAATACACAGGAAATAGTCATTATATTAAAGGGCTGTTGTTTTTTTAAAAAAAGCACCAGACATATTTTCAATCGATTTTGTTCCATTAATTAAATTAACAAACCAAAGACATAGACAATGTAGTTACAGTACCTGCCAACTGGAATAGAACAGTATTTTTTTAGGTCAATCAAAGATATCTCTTTCCTTCACATTTCATGGAGGAGAAATACCATAACCACAAAAAGTGCAAACTAAATATATTTATTTAAGATAAAATGATATTCTAAATCAGACTTCCATAGCTTAGATGTCCTTCAGTACATGGACATTAATTTCCAGAATTCACCAGAAAGCATGGTCACTATGAATGCTGGAAGGTAAAAATCACTGTATTTGAATAATCTACCGTGTTTCTCCAACAATACGGCCTCCACCAATAGGAAGCCCCAGCATGATTTCTAGGCATGAGGTGAAATTAAGCCCCGCCCCCAAAATTTAAACCATGTGTTTCCCCGCCATTTCTCACATCGTTCGTTAGAACTACACGAGGTGAAGAGAAATGGGGGGGAAGGGCGGGGGGGATGGGGAGAAAACTTGCCTTTAATAGTGCCCTGCAGGTAGCCTAGGCTAGAATACCCTGATAGCCGATAGAAGCTCCCTGAAGGCAGAGTCCCCAACCGCTTGGGCGGGCGTGGCTGCCCGTGTCCCCTCGCCATTAGGCAGTCTCTTTCAGGCGATGGAAGCTCCCCAAATGCAGTCACCAGCCACTTCGATCGGCCGGTAGAAGCGGCCATGGGGCGAGCACACACACTCCCTCGCCACGAGGCCGCTTCTATCGGCTGATCGAAGTGGCTGTTGACTGCATTTGGGGAGCTTCCATCGCCTGAAAGAGACTGCCTAATGGCGAGGGGACACGGGCAGCCACGCCTCGCCCCAAAGCGGCTGCGGACTCTGCCTTCAAGGGTGCTTTCGTCTGCCGATAGAAGCGGCCTCGCGGCAAGGGGAGTGTGTGTGTGTTTGCGCTCGCCCCGAGGCTGCTTCTACCGGCCGATCTAAGTGGCTGGTGACTGCATTTGGGGAGCTTCCATTGCCTGAAAGAGACTGCCTAATGGCAAGGGGACACGGGCAGCCACGCCTCGCCCCGAAGCGGCTGGGGACTCTGCCTTCAAGGGAGCTTTCGTCTGCCAATAGAAGCGGCCTCATGGCAAGGTACGTGCGTATGGGCTGCTCTAGGTGGGGGAGGAAATTAAGTCACCCCCGAAAAGACAGCCTAGCCTTTTTTTCAGGGGTCAAAAAAAAATAAGGCCCGGCCTTATTTTGTGAGAAACACGGTATAGACTGGTAATTTTATTTATTTATTTATTTGTATCCTGCTTTTAGTTATTTTTACAAATAACTCAAGAAGGCAAACATATTCAACACACCTTCCTCCTCCTATTTTCCCCACCAAAACAACCCTATGAGATGGGTTGGGCTGCAAGAGAGTGGCTGGCTCAAAGTTGCCCAGCTGGCTTTCATGACTAAGACAGAACCTGAAGTCACGGTTTCCTGCTTTTTAGTCTGGTGCCTTAATATTAAAGCAACTGGCTTTAATGCTGTTTTAACCTTAGATATCCTCCATACATTCATGTTAATGTTAAACTACTTAGGGTACGATAGATGGAATCCAGAAGTTGCAACTGCTACAAGGCAAAAGAATTGCATAGTATCTATTCTGAAAGATCTGTAGTAGCTGCCCATTACCCACTAAGAACAATTTAAAAAGGAATTTAAAATTGAAATGATTTAGAGCCTGACTATCTGAAGGACATTGTCTTTCTAACAATGAATTTGTCTGTCATATCAACATAAAGGTCCCACTGCCAAAAGCTTGGTTAACTGGCATGTAGGGGATAGATTTATGAGAAAATCTGTAAATATTAAATATGTTAATATAGTGTTGAGTTATATATCAACGTTTTGGAGTTTGATAGTACATCAGGAATTGTGGTTGAATTGGGCATGGAGGATGGCAAAAAAAATTATATGAAGAAAATAGAGAAGTGGTATTAGTCCAGATAATAAAGGAATGGTTATTGTAGATGTGTGTTTTGGAAAAGGGGATATTTTCTGCTAATTAAAGGTTGTAGATATATGTGTTCTTATGGCAGATATTCTGTAATAACTTGATAAACTAGTGGCTATTGTTGAATATAAAATAGCAAGATATAAATATATTATTTTCCATATTAGTTTGCATATTTAGCTTGTACTCTTTAATTTTTTTTCTTTAAGATTAAATATTGTTTTGTTACAAAAATATATTGAAAATATATTCTAATTAAAATACTTAATAAAACTATTTTCTTTAAATGTAGGGACAGCCTTGTTCTAGAATTCCTGAGTTACAGAATGTTTTCTTGGGAAGATGTATTCTTCTGGTTTTTAGAAAATGACAATATTTTAATTGTTAACTGATTTGCATGATGTTGACTTTACCATCATATTTTATATTTTGTTATTTTTTATTAGATACAGGTAATATATATGTACAAAAAGGCAAAGAATAATTGTAATAATTTAAGTAACAGGTAAAAAAAATGCTGTCACTGTTTAAAATAGAACGGTACAGTACTGAGTTTAAGTATCTACTCTGAAGTCAGAGCAAGTAAGTGTTTTCTTACATTTTCTAATATAACTTTAAATTACTTTAACTTTGCAATTGGAGTCACTATTAAATCCTAAACTAGCTCCAGTTTCTTTTTCCCCCACCACTGGTATTAAAATGTCATGTCTGAGATAATTAGGTGTAGTTCTGCAGCCGCTTTGTTTTCCAATAAGGTGCTGCCTTGGCAGCAGAGCCTGCGCTGCCGCCGGCTGTTTCTGGGCGGGCGATGGACAGCTCGGTGGTTTTTTTCATTTACCGAGGCATAGGAGGGGGGGGGAAAGACGCCGCGTGCTCCGATGAGGCTGGGCTTCTTTTCTCTAGCCAGAGGCTGACAGGAGGTGCCTCCAGGGCCGCGGCAGGCAAGCCGCTGGTGTTTCACGCTGGGTTCTGCTCCAGTCCAAGGCGGCGCGGTGTTTCCTCTGCCACGGTTCACGGTTCTGGCGGGATGAGCCGGAGGGTCCGCGGGAGGCACCTCTGCCTTGGACATTTCTTCGGGTGCCTCCGGCCACCTCCCCGCCGCAGGTGGCGGTGGCGGCGGCGCTCGCTGAGGGAAAAAAGAAAGACAGCGCCACCTGTTTGCTTTCCTTTCCAGCCCGATGGCCTCAGGAGCGGGCGGCAGTGGCAGCAGGCGCGGCGAGCTACTCCTGCCGGCGAAGGGAGGAGAGGTGCGCGGAGAAGGGAGGCGTGCAGCAGCGGCTGTCACAGTATCGCCTCACAGCGGGCAAGGCTGGCAAGCTGAGGTGGTCGCACCCAGAGAGCGCCGCTGCCGACCCCCGGGCCGTGAGGATAAAGGAGCAGGATAGAGATTCAGTCAGAATCGGGCTAGAAAAAGAGCCAGCCTCTCGGAGCATGCCGGGCCTCCCCCCTCTCTATGTATGAAAGAGCTCGCCGCCGCTCGAGTGTTTGGCGAAGCATACTGCAGTTTTGCAGTCGGAGAGGGGAGGCGGCGGGCGAAGGACGCGCGGCGGCAACGGCACCAAATGTCACCAAGGAATGCTCAGCTCGCACGGCCCTGATGGGATGAGCGGAGGTTTTAAAATGGTTCACTTTACCATCGGCAAAGGGAAGGCGCTACAGGAGCGCCTGAAGTTGGAAGTGTCTCCTCAGGGCCCGGTTGCAGGAGGGGAGCCCTGACTGGCTGCACGTGGCTGCGCCAAACACCGCGGGCGTTGCTGTAACGCTATGGCAGCAAGGGGGAAGGGAAATTAACAGTGGCGGAAGGTCTCCCGATATGAAGTGCTCCACCCAACGCAGGCAGCACCATATCCTGGGCATGCAACAAAGTACTTCCTATCGTGCAAGCCTTCCCCCCATTTCGCATGTTTAATATGGGCCTTAATTTGGGGGAGGGGCTTAATTTGATTTTATGCCAATAAATCATGCTGGGGCTTCCTATTGGTGGAGGCCAGATTGTTGGAGAAACACGGTGTATACATAATTGCTATTGTTGAATATAAAATAGAAAGATATAAATATATTATTTTCCATATTAGTTTGCATATTTAGCTTGTACTCTTTAATTTTTTTTTTTAAGATTATCTGGGGTTGAATATTGTTTTGTTACAAAAATATATTGAAAATATATTCTAATTAAAATACTTAATAAAATTATTTTCTTTAAATGTAGGGACAGCCTTGTTCTAGAATTCCTGAGTTACAGAATGTTTTCTCGGGAAGATGTATTCTTCTGGTTTTTAGAAAATGACAATATTTTAATTGTTAACTGATTTGCATGATGTTGACTTTACCATCATATTTTATATTTTGTTATTTTTTATTAGCTACAGGTAATATATATGTACAAAAAGGCAAAGAATAATTGTAATAATTTAAGTAACAGGTAAAAAAAATGCTGTCACTGTTTAAAATAGAACGGTACAGTACTGAGTTTAAGTATCTACTCTGAAGTCAGAGCAAGTAAGTGTTTTCTTACATTTTCTAATATAACTTTAAATTACTTTAACTTAATTGGAGTCACTATTAAATCCTAAACTAGCTCCAGTTTCTTTTTTTCCCCCACCACTGGTATTAAAATGTCATGTCTGAAAAATTTCCCCCCAACTATATACATAATTGATCCTTGTTGGGATTATGGTGCGAGTACATAAATTCACAGGGGTAACTGTCAACTATTGACTGGTAAGTCCCAGTCCTATCACATTAGAAGCGGAAAAAACTAAAATAAGTGAAGGTAATTGACTGGTGTCACTGGTTGGCAAAAACAGAACAAGAGCCTCTAAACCCTTTATGACGCTGGGATTAGATTACATAAATCAGATTTTAGAACATACTTAGTTTGCCCAATACGATGCACTCTGCCAATGGCCTGTAATTCATGTGCTGGATTCAATATGGGCTCAACCAGCAGTACCTGGGTTGCTTCAATTATGTTTAGACCATTAGAACCAGTATGGAGAGGCAAAAGCAGTATGTTGATCTTGGGATCATATTTAAATGCAGAGAGGTTTTCCTAGAAGATAAAAATATTGTTGTATCATTTCAGCAAAAGAAAAGGTGGGGGCGGGGAGGAGAGAACAAATATAAATTCACCACTTTGCAGTATATTAAATAAACATAACTAAAGTTTAGTGACAATAAATCTTAACTACCTTGCACATAGAAAACAGCCAATGTGATGTGTAAGCATAATATGGGCTCCTTGTTATCCCTGACTAAAACATTTTCCCACGCTACTGTGGATAAATTACTCTCCTATTTTGAATTAATCGGTTTAAGCAATTCCTTCACTGCATTAACTGCAAAAAGTGTCCATCCAAATGGAATTTTAGATTGGTTTCAGTTTGCCTAAGGTTATCCAAAATTAACCCCATCTTAAAAAAGTAGGCTTATACTTTATTACATGGTACAGTTAAAGCTGGTCCCTGGAGTTTGCAAACTATTGATTTTTAGTCGAATGCAGCTTTTCTGTGCAGTAAGACTATACAAATACAAATAATTCAATTGGAATGAAAAAAGATACTATTAACCTTTGTTTTAAAGATAAAAAGGAATATAGCATGACAAAAGATGATAGGAAGTTACTATATATTAAACTTCAATCAGGTATAGGGAATGGTGCCCATCATCAGCCATCCCTCTGATTATTATAGTGAATGTCCTTTGATGTTGTCCAGATCAGGAAACAACACTCCATAAAATACTAGAACTACATTTTATTGAGATAAGCTATATTCAGAGAATCCTGCAAGTTTGATGATGTTTTTTTTTTCCTTCCATCTTATATCCCAAAGAGTCAAGGACAAGATAGCCCGAGTCTCTTATTTTTCTTGTGCCAGAGCTCAAGGAATGCTTCTGGACTTTTTGTTTTTGTAATGGCTATTGCATATTTTCCTTAAAGTCATCTTCATGATTCCCAACAGTGAAGGCTTACAAGGAACCATAATAGGCACAATTTCTTCTTAACACCACTGGTTTAAAACTAGCACTGGCAGATCTAAGAAGAAATCATAGAGAAATCATGCTGGCTGGCGAGGAAAGGATTGCAACGGAAGCCAAAGTGATAGGATTTCTTCTTCTTGATTGTGCCACATGGCCCAGCAAGGGAGCAGCCTTCTCTACCCTGACTTCCTGAGCTTATCAAAAGGTAAGTAAGTGAATGGTGATAGGGTGGAATATGGAGGCCCACAGGGTCTTGGGGAAACCAAGGGGCAGGAGGCAGAGGATGGGGGATTTTGGAGGATGGGGAGGTCTCCTGAAGTACCTACAGAGCATTTACTGCTGAAATTAAGCTTACCTTGGTGGAATAAGTCATATCTCTATCTGGGTTTAGGTAGCTTCTGAAGATTGCAAGCCAAAAATATCCAAGCTTTAAAACTGTACACTTTAGAACAGTGGTTCCCAATCTTTTTTTCGCCCTGCACCCCTAAAGAAATTTCACTCGAACCTCGCACCTCCTGAAATTTAGACTTTAGGAACTACTGAACGCGTTAAATATATGGTAGGATTGAATCTTTTCAGCTATGTATGTGACGGCCACTAAATAACGATACTTAACTCTAAAATGAAAACAAAGTTAATCCATTGCAATATATATATATATATATATATATATATATATATATATATATATATATATATATATATATATATATATATACACATACATATATATATATATATATATATATATATATATATATATATATATATACATATATATATATATATATAATAAATATAATATAATATAATATAATATAATATAATATAATATAATATAATATAATATAATAATATAATATAATATAATAAATATAATAAATATAATATAATATAAAAATAAAAATAAAAATAAAAATAAATAAAAATTACCTGGACTTTTCTCGCACCCCCTGGAATATCGTCTCACACCCCCAGGGGGTGCAAGCACCCCAGGTTGGGAAACCCTGCTTTAGAACAAGGATCTTCAAACTTGGCAAGTTTAAGACTTGTGGACTTCAACTCCCAGAATTCCTGAACTAACATGACTGGAGGAGGAATTCTGGGAGTTGAAGTCCACAAGTCTTAAAGCTGTCAAGTTTGAAGACCACTGCTTTAGAACTTCATAATTACTTATCTGTAATTCTATACAGATGCCAAAAGCAGAATCACAACCTCAAGTGGAAGACAGCAGGAATGGATTGACTAACATCTAATTTGGAATGATTAGCAGAAAGACTGGAACACCTTTTGATAACTATAGAATCAACAAAAACATGGGCAACATGGCCACTAAGGAATAACTATAAACATGGCTGATCTCTGATTTAATCTTACTGAGGACTTAAAAGACACATAGCTGATGAATTACTATTCAACCTTTGCTTGAAGACATCCTATGAATAGTAGCTCACATTACTGGGGAGTTGATTACATTATCAAATTGCTCCTATTGTTAAGAAGATTTTTCTAAACATGAAATGCCCTTTTTGGGTATTTGAAGAGTGCCATAAAATCCACTTTCAATCTTTTCAAAGCTAGACAAACAACACAATACAACACAACCCAGGTTCCTCCTGACCAAAGCAGAATAGAAAAATTAAGTACTGTGATTTGAAATTATAATTATTTTAATTCAGCCTAAAACTGCATTTGCATTTTTGTAGTAAACAAAGAAGTGATTCAGGTAAGAATAAAATAAAGCAATCACAAAGTATGACAGGCAGGCCTCATTAGAAAGAGAGGAAATAGATCAAGATAGAAAAAATGCAGGGAGGAATGGGAAGCTAGATAGGATAAAATCTGACTTACTTGTTCCCACCATCCTAGATTATGGGGGCATTAATTAATATCTTGGATATATGCCTCTTTTACATCAAACTGTAATGAACTGATGAATGATGTTAAATTTGTACTTGATTCTTATTTTACAATCTAATATCTTATTTATCTTCCCTTTTTCCTTTAATTTATAGTATTATAGTTACTTTAGAAACTAAATTATTTTCACAGTTCAAATATGAATTACTTTGGTACAAATGTCTGTTATCCTTACTATATTAGTATTAAGACGGAAAAAGAAAACATAACAATAATGAAATTGATACCTGAAATTTGTGAATTCCATTGATTTGAGCAAAGTCCATGTTATTATCATGCAAAGCTTTTGCAATGATATCGAGCACATCTTGCCACTGCAAAATGTAAAGGAAAGTTGTTTACATATTACAAATAAGATGGATAGTTGTACTAGATAGGGGAGCTTTCTTGCTTCAAAAATAAGTAGTAGTACGGCCAAGTATACAATTGTCAATGCTAACCAGATTTAGCTTCAATCAATCTCATTTTATTTATTAATACTCCAGAACCCAGTTGAATAACACATTCACAAACTGATCTTTTATAATTTCAAAATGTTTGAAATACCGTTGAGAAAACAAGAGCTTTTGCCCCTGGATCTTTGAACTGAATTTTCTTTAAAGTTCGGACCACAGCTTCCACTTTAGTTGAGTGGCTTCCCTTTCATGAAAAAGAAAATAAAAATTAGTTCATTTATTCAATACAGATCATACCAAAATTACAAAGTAACATTATGTATTATATGTTTTACAAAACTGTTTATAGCGTATCAATTCATGTATACCAGGAAACACACAGACATATGACCTGAGATGTTTTGTGTGGCTATTAAGTTATTATGAAGCTGTTCCTATGAACATGATCCAGCCAACTGATATATCCAGTTACTCTGGATGCCAAAATTAAGAACTAGAATAACTTAATAAATTGCAAATATCAAAAATTTCACTTGCCATTTGAAAGGCCAGAGAACTGTCTCTAGATAACATATATTTTGACACAAAAATGTTGTGAAAATTACTAATTCCACAAAACTGACTTCCAAATAAATAAAATGTAAATTTTTCTTAATGAAATCATCTATAATTCACATTGTGTCTACCTTCACAGGTATATCATCCTCTTGGTTTGGGGTCTCTGCTGTGAAGACATAGGAGATTTCTTTATGTGAAGTTGTTTGCCTGCAGATGGCACACTTTATTGAACTTCGGCGGGTGCCAACACTGTATTGTTCTATAATAATAGCTATGCATTCATTACAGAAACAATGTCCACATGTCAACACTGCCCACTAGATGGAGAAAAATAAGACAAAATACTTATCTGTTATTCATATAAACCAACAAGGACTACTAAGTTGTTTAAAAAGAAAGTGAAAAGATGCATATGTATGTAATTTTTAAATTAACCAGCTAGCCTGAACAGGTGCTCAGGGGCCTAATGATAGATTTCTCACTCAGATTTAAGTACCACATTAAAAATAATGAAATCTTGCAAATAACTGAAATTAAGACCTGAATTTCTTTGATTGCTCCATGATATTTAATGACATTCGTGATATTTAGTCTGCATTTAATATTTTGCAATTTTAATCTGTTGTTATATTGATAATTGTTTTATATCTCTATTTTTACTCTATATTACTATAGTTTTTTATTTAAGTGTCAAGAGTTGTTTTGGATAGCAAGATGCATGGCATATATGTTTAATAACTAAAAAATAAATATCCAACATTTTGGATACACATTCTGTTTTGCAACTCCGTGGTCCAACAGAATACTTTAAAAAAATAAATATAGAACTATAATCATATAGGATTGTTTTGAAAAACAACAGATTTGTAAGTATTGTTGGATAAAGAAAATTATTTCACATATGCCAATAATGAACAAAATTATCTACTAAAAAGGTGCATCATTTTACCTGTTTTCCCAATTGTCGTGCACAAATTGGGCAGGGCTCTGGATTAACTCCTCCAGTTGTTTTATCTTGAGACTATGTGAACATTAAAGAAAAGCATTTTACAGTAAAAGTAAAAGAATCAATTATGTTCTATTTAAAATAATTATCTAAGTAATTTGATGTTAATATTATTCATTTTTATTAATCAAATATATTCTTATTTCATAATCATCAAACATGACACAATTCTCAGAAAAATGAAAGAATATAGATGGATCCAAAGAGATATAAATAGAACTAAAAATGGAATGCAAAATGCAAAATGATAGAAAACATTTCAAAGGAGTACAGCTTGAAAGCCTATTACAGTATGAAAAATATACTGGCCAACTTCACTTGAGTCATGATGACCTTGTTTCAGAGCTGATATGAGAGGTAATTTAAAGAAAATGAAACTATAACTCTTTGAGTTCAATCATAAAGTGTTTTTAAAGTCATCTTAATTCAAGTGTCTATTGAACAACAACCAATATCATGTATCTCATCTCTGTCCACCTGGTATACTCAAACATGATGCATGCGCTTAAACTATGTCACTTTATGGGACCTTGGAAGTATGCCTATTGTGTTGCAATACCTGCTCTCTGGAACATTGTTAAAAGGGATAATTGGACACACATTGATTGTGGAGCCCTCTTCCACTGTATAGTTGGTGTTCTGTTCTTATTGTCGTTTATGTTCTTTCTTATATGTTCTCATATATTGCTTTTATATAGAAGCTGCCTAGAACCATCAAGATGTCAGATGGCCTTGAAATTTGACAAAATAAATAAAAAAACCCAAACATGTGCATCTTTTCTTAGTGTCTGGATTTTATTACTCAATTGTAATATAGCTAAATTGTAATATAGCTATTATAGTGTCTGAAAAATTAGGCAGACTTTGGCCATCCGTCAATAAGTCCACTGTTAATTGCAATACACTATAATGTCTTGTTCTGTTCTAATTTAATGTTTTAATTTTATTCTGGTACTTATAAAATATTGAACTGTAATATACAATTATAATTAGGGGTTGATGCACAGTAAGGCAGATGTTCAGATTAAATTTGGCATTTCTGTTCATCTATCCAGTCCTTCCCCCAAGGATCTGTGCTAGGCAGATGTGGATATTTGATGGTAACCCCTAGTAGCAGTTATTATTACTAATTCCAGGCAGGCTGGAATTCACTGGCACGATCCTAGTGAATTGACAATTGTAATCAATGCTTTCGTGCTGTTTAAAAATAGCTAGCAAACACTATATTTAAATATTTTAAAATCCAAGAAATAGGCCTCAAGAAAAAATCCTATCTTCAAAATAATTTCTCCTACCCTCATGCATTCCCATTGTATTGGTCTTTGGTTGGTTTATGGCCAGAAACTGTATAGGATCACACTAACTGAATATAAAACCCAATGCATCTGGACACACTGACAGGGGAAGGATGTTCCAAAGGATTAGGCAATAGTATAATGTAAGCCCAAGAAAGTTCAATCTTACCTTTTCCAAATTATTGAGGTAGAGTAGCTGACCTAGTTTCTTCTGGAGCTGTGATTTGGCAACCGCTTTGTCATTCAAAAGTTTCACTCTATTTTGTTCTACCTAGAAACAAAGTTTATTTTCAAAAATCTCCTATTACATTGTGAAAAAACTTCTCTAGCATTACAGCTAATTAACAAATATCTGTTTTGTTTAAAACTATTCTGTCTTTCAACCACCATCAACTGCAGCAACAGGAAGTTCAAATGGAGAGAAAAGTGTATGACATACATTATATGACATGGTTTGATTGTCTTACTATTGCTCCTCCTGTTCTAGTTTAAAATTGATTTAATTTTGAACTGTTTTATGGTGTTTTTATTGTAAACAACTTTGAAGAACCATTAAGGCCAATGAGCAACCTATCTGCTATATACAAACAAATCTAAAGCCTATGACTTTCAACATTATAATACAAGAGTTGGTTAGAAAAATTAATAAATACAGGCATATTTCATTTTATTCCACTTTGCAGATGTGTTTTTTTACAAGACTCTTCAGCAGCAAAATGATTATGACTCACTGAAAGATGAGATGGTGATTAGCATTTTTTAGCAATAAAGCTTTTATAGACATAATGCTAATGCACACTTAATAGACTACAGTATAGTGTAAACGTAATTTTGATACATAATGGGAAGCCAAAAAAGTCATTACTTGCTTTATTGCAATGGTCTGAAACAGAACCTTCAATATCACTGACGTATACTTGTAGCTGTGTTGAATGTTAGGAGTTTTTAGTTTCAGATTATGTTACCTCATGTGGTTCAATTATGTGAAGAACAGGGTGATTGGGTTTTGGCTCTTCTGGATGACGCATTCTGAGGCGTTCGGTGGCCATAGCAAGTTCATCAATGGCAGAGACATGATCTCTTAAGACCATCCAGTATTCATGAAGTAACTGAAAGATTAATTATTTTGATCAGGAAAAAAAATTTCTTCAAGTTGTGTTCAACAAAACGTATCTCAACATTTGTACAGATTCTAAAATAACAGGGGCAGAAAATAGAATAGGGAGCAGTAACTTAGATTTCCCTCTCTGTGTGCATTATATGACAAGCAACTGCATCTCTAAAGAACACAGGAAAACAATAAAACTATGCAAAAAATCTCTACCAGTAATCTCTACCTAAATATATTCATATATGTGCATATGTATGCGTATATGTACACACACACAAACTCAGATGCACATATCTCCTTAACATACATGGACACTCGCATTATTACAACCCCTCCTAGAGAAGTAATCCAAGCAATTATGTCCCATTTGTAAATATGAATTAGAAACAATATACATCTTACTTAAAGATATATAGCACATAACTCATATTATGTCAGTGAACTTTTTGAATCATTCAATTTTTCATAATGAAATTTTTGGTATTGTGTTACCGGAAGAAATACACTTTACCTGATGTTTAATCTCAAATGATACTGTTATGTTATGCAGGAATTTAGGATATAAATTACATTTAAATAATAAATAGTGTCATGGAAATCAAACAGATATCTGTACACATGTCATGGATACATTTGTACACATATTTGGAAGTCAGTCTCCTATTTATTTTCAAACAACCAAAAATGAAGAAATCGTTTCCCAATTTTAATACTGATTGATGCCAGCAGTTTCAAATTCCTTACACTCCAAACAACTATTTCTTACTGGATAAAGCAAGTTGATGCATGAGCAATAGGATTACTTTAAAAGTCAAGTATATATAGACAACCACCTCTGCCTTATACCCCTGCTATTAACAAATTATGCTAGACACTAGATTTATTCTATTTAGCATACCTACTCTCGATAAGAACCCATCTATCTCTCTAAATGTGGCGATGTTTTTTTCTACCATCTACAGATCATCTGTGTCTTACAATGGTATATAGTTTCAGGTTATGCTCGAATTGTCCACGTGCCTGGTACCAAGCAACTATTCTTTATATTAAGATTTTTCTGAGATTTTTTTCTTCTTGTTATACCTTATATTCCTTTTTCCATGCTTCAAAAAGTTCCAAGAAGATGTTGCCTTCTTCAATTCCCTTGGAATCTAGCCTATGAGCTTTAGCAAAAGACAATATCGCTTTCAAGGAGCGCTCAGTTTCACTCGCTGCCCAGAGGCCTCTGCTGGTGGTAGGCAAACGATCATCAACCAGGCCTTCTTCATCTTCTATCATTTCTTCAAAGATCGCCATCTGGCCTTTTACACTTTAATGCAAAAACATTACAGCTGTCATCGTATCTGAAGATTCTATACATCTTAATAAAAACAAAGATATTGGCAAAACAAAACAAAATACACTTTCTTAACTGGAAAGAGGTGCCACAAGGGCATGAGATGTGATCTCATTATCTCAAAAAACAAACCCATCATACCCAAATATAATTCCTTCTTCAAAGAGCTCAGTGACAGAAAGCAATTCATCTAAGCTGTACACACTGAATAAAGGGCACAATAGCTCCTAAAGAAAAGAATGCATCCTTCTTTTGCAGCACTAAAATTCAGAAAGTACACAGGTGTTTTAAGAAATTTTACTAGTAATTACTTTTGGATGTTTGATTTTGTCATTAAGTGTAATGAAAAAAAGAAAGCAATACTTACGTGTGGGAAAACAGCTTTGATTCATATTCTGTGAACAATTCATCAGCTTTACAAAAGACGCAACTGGAATACAAATTTTACAAAAAGATCAGTAAACAAAGGTGCTTGCTAAGTAAGGAAGCTTCTTCAAAAGAAATATACAAAATCAATTCCCTTTAAGTTTTAATAAGAAATCAACTAATAAAAATTGTGCTTTTCTATATAAACAAATTGAATAAGATAAAAATGTATGTATTGTGTCAGCTGCACATCGGTTATGTATGTTATGTTAATTAAGCAATTAACTGAATAAATTCATAACACAGTATAACAACCAGAATTTGTTAAGTCATAAAGCAATAACACCAATTACAAGGTCATGACAGTTTTATCACAACAAACAGAAGAAAAGCAGAATGAAATCTCTGCTTGTTTGGGCCATGGCCAATATTTTTTACACCTACTTGTTTAGTGGCAATCTTACTGGCCGCAGATGGCAGATAGTGGCAGCCTCAATAACTGCTTTGGAAGGAGGTCCTTCCAGATTTTTCACAGCCTCTCTCACTTGCTTCTGCAGTTTCTTCACTTCTTCCATTTGAGTTGTCAGAAGATACTGCAGTCCTCTGCAGTCACGAAATCTAGGAAGAAATAAATGAGTATTCAGGTTAGAATGTTATTTCAGAGAGGATCTATTCGGTCATGTATCTGAAATGGATGGGCATTGGTAGCAATCTGCTATTTCCAACGTGGTGTCATAATAAACCACATAGATTTTTAAACAAAATAGCAACTTCCAGAATAAGTTATTTTTAGGAATGCACTTAGATATGTGTAGATTCCATATTATACCTTCAGAACATAAAATGGTTTTACACACACACCACACACACACACCCATATTTATGCAGAAAAAAAGGAAAGTTGGGAAGATAGAGAGCATGCAGATCAATTTACAAGAGAGGTGCTATGAAAAAAGCTATATCCACCAACTCCATAATAGTTGCCATCTTTGTTTTTATGTTCCAGGACAGAAAGTTATTTCCATTTAATTTAAATTATTTTAACACTATTCCTCTGACTGGCTATGGACAGATGACGTAAACTACCCTGAACAGATAAACTACCCTGAACAGACCCACTGGAAGTCTTAAACAGTTAGAGTGGGCCTTGTGGTACCATGAAGAAGCCAGCTCATGCAGTTTTCACATTAACAACCAGCATGATAATTTCTTATGTCTCTCCCACATTTAGCCAAGATTGCTCAGCATGAATGTAAAACCATACAGATCCACTTAATATTGCAAAGCTTATTGCAAATGTTCATGAGTTCTCCCATAAACAACATTATAACTGCAATGAAGCAGTTGAAATTTAGCAACATTTTTTCTATTTGTGACTTACTTATCTGCCATAGAGAGCTTATTCATTTGCTGTTTGTAATTGCTGGTTAGATCATTTTGTACTCGCTGTACAAGCTCCTCATCTATTGCGTACTGTATTGCTGACTGAATCACATCCAACCACCAGGGTGAACTGGAGCGTATCTGGGGTATAGCAGAAAAATTGTGTCCATAAATAAATGTCCCTCATGCTTTCCTGGACCAGACTGTATCATTAACAGTACTATGAGCTCAAACTAATGATGAGAAAAAAATGTCTTCTTCAAGTATCAAAGAAAAAAATACATTATGCAGAGAAACTGAGTAGTAGTATGTCTTAAAAAATAAGAACATCATACATGGATATGCAATAACACAGGCCCAGATTGTTTTAACAAGTTCTGATGTAATGCAATATTATGCTAGGGAATCTTCAGCAACTTCCTTAATAATTTTAAGTCAACCTGAAAAATCCAGCTCTAGATATGTTTGTCAATGTGTTTATCTGTATCAATTTTTGATAGCTATTAATATTTCCATCTTGCAGGGTATGTGCCCATGTATAACCAAAGCTGCCTTTCAAAAATAGTCTGACAATGTATTTTTTCTTGTGCCTAGCATGCCTGGTAGAACAAAGGACTATAACAACAACTTCCTACTATTGGATCAATACCGAGTTACAAAATTCCTATCTATCACCACCTACTCTATGAAATGCTTTAAAAAAAAGTAAATGCTCCAGATACCTTAAGGTGGTTACTGAAGAAAAAAAAATACAAGATCTATGTGAAGCATAGGTTTTAATCACTGAAAAACAGCACATTCAAAGACATTGCCTTGTGAATAATCCATTGCTAATGCTTCCAAAGATGAATGCCTCCATGATTCAATGAGTCATTCCATAACTACATCTGTCATTTCTAGTGCTGTACAATGCTCTCTCTAGCATGGAGAAATAGAGTGTCAGACTTTGACCAGCAGGCATGGACAAAGTCCTCGCTGAGCTGTGAAGCTCAACCATCTGTACTGTCTTACCTCATGTCAATTTTATGAAGTTAGGCTAAAACATCTAACTGAGCTCATTGCAAAAGCAGAATGTAAGTATGATATCACATTTTCTTAAATGATAAAATGTCCTTAGTTTCCTTAGTGTAAAGATAGCTTCTGATTTGGGGTATAGAGGAATAATCCAAAGTATTGACCCTCACAACTGGTCTGGTAGATAAGGAATCAAAGATACACATATTTTTAACTCCATGCTGAGGCTCCAAGATTACCTTATGGTTGAGCTTCATGCAAAATATAAGTTAAGGAGCTAATACGGCAATCAGCTTCTGATGGATTAGTATGTGATTTGGATGTCTGTATCATATTAAATCTGGAGGAATTACTACACTCGGTGTGTACTGTTCTGTTCTCAGTTTGGTATAGAGGCAGCATCTAATAATAGCATATACATAAACTAAACTGAAACCTAGGAAGACAGACAATAGTTGAAACTATAATAAATGCATTATGTTTTTATAAAGAATTCTTTGGAGACACAGTTACTGTCCTAGCAGATAATTCTAATGTGGAAACATTTTTAAAGTTATCTGACTATATGATGGCAATATGTGTTTTAACAATTTGGCTAAATTAGTCTTAGAATTATTTCTAAGCTAGATATTTTTGTACCTTGTCTTCTTAATAAAGGAAACAAATAAGATGTGACCACTACTTAAACATTTCTAAAGAATCTAATTAGCTGTTGAATGATAGGCTGTTAATAAACAGCCTTTAATAAACAACCATATTTTTAATTCACTAAACTTATAACAAAACCTCAATTTGTGCTGTGCAAAACATTTCAAATTAAACCATTCTGAATTTGGAATACGACTATTTGAGTGTGAAACTCCTATATGGGATGTGGCATCTTATCTGAGCATGTTTCTAATTTTTTTCTCATTCAAAACATATGCACATCCTGATTTCAAGATGCCCTGTAATAAAGGATGCAAAAATATATATCTCTGCAGTTAAAAAGTTAAATCAAATAATGGCAGCCATCTCTTACTTTCCTCTGGAGTTCATGAATTGTCTGTATAACTGGCTGCAAAGCCTGATGAGCTTCAGCAACTTCTGCGTTTGATTTACTCATGTAATGCTGGCGGAGCTGTTCGCACTGCATTTAAATGAAAGATTAGGTAGTCATATAACCTTAACAGAAACTCTTTTAACAAAGAAATACAGTTACTCCTTAGATATATTACTGTAATATATTACTGTAATTAAACAAAGTTATTCTAGAATATTACCCTGGTTTGATTAATGATTTCAATAAAAGACAACAAAGTATAATTAACAGATGTTTTGAGAAGGGGAACAGAATAATTTGAACTCCAGCAGGCCCAACAAAAATTGTTTTTGGGGCAGAGAGGAGTCAGTTATTCATGGTATCAACCACAATGTCTATTAGATAGCCCCAGTATAGTTCTAATTTCTTCCTCTGACGTTAGTGAGGCAATCTAACTTCAGACGGAGAAATCTGGCTTAAAACTGTTTCTTCTTCACCAGTCTTCAAAATCATTTTTCCTCATGGCACTGGAAAGCAAACATCAACAATAATAAAAAGCTAGGAGTTGACATGGGTGTTTTTGTCAGGAGCACCATGTTCCTAACCCCGTGAAAAATTTTTGCTAGCCCTGGAAGCAATACAGATTTATTACTCTAGACTTTATCATGAAATGTCCCATATAGAAATGTTCTATGTTTGTAGACACAACTTATCTATTTTTATTTTGAAAATTCGCATTCCTTCATACACACCCTGAAATGTATATAATGAACAAGTACCTCTTCCTTAAGTCTGCCATCTCTTAAAGTGGGTGGTATCCCAGGATGATTTGCCGTCAGAAGTTCCATCAGATTGTGCGTAGAATGAAGTCTCTGTCAATGTAACATATATGCCTGTCATGAAGCCAATTATATTTTGAAGACTGTAATAGGGAACTGTTTAATGTGTAACAGATTTGCACACTAAGGAAACTTAGAACATAATTTCTTACTTTTAGTTGTGCAGCACTGTATATACACATTTACAGATCAGGGCAATTGACCAGGATGGTTATTTTGTATGGTCAATGATGTAACTTTTATTTTTATTTTTTTTAAAGTAAAGGTCTGTGAGAGTTGCAAGAAATATGGATGATGATGCAATGCAAAATTCTGTTCATTTGAAGGGATTTTATAGACAGAAAAATGAAAGGTTTTAAAATGGTTGCCCTAAGTCAAACTTTGCCTCTTTTGTCCAAAACATGTATTTCTGAACAGATGAAAATATTTTCACTGCTGAATTTAAATAGTGTACTAAAAGTGCAAAATTTGAGCTGGGAGGTGGGAGCGGTGGGCTCCTTGAATTCATGGCATTCTTTGCTCCAGATTCTGTGTTTGACCTTCACAAACCCTGCCAATAGCCACATCAAAGAAATGGAGAGGGGGAAAAAAAGTAGGCTTTTAAAATGGAAATGTGTGGTATGGAGCGATATAAATACTGTAAATCAATAACTGGAAAACACACATTATTTCTTTCAAAAGCTTTCAAAGCATTCAGAAGCTGAAATGAAAGAACCATCATTTCAAATTATTGCTGTCAAACACGTGTATACAAATATATCAGTCACCGGGACAATGACAAATAGAGATATACAACCACACAAATTGATTCAATAATTTGTTCTAGAAAATTACTGAACTCAATTCAGTAACCATGGAGAACCACAGAAATGACCTTGGAGAAAGAACACAAGTAGTCCTTAACCCATGATTACAATTGGAACTAGAATTTCCATTGCTAAGTGACGCTGCCATAAAGTGACATCACATGACCCCATTGCTTAGTGATGGCAATCCTGGCACTCCACACTACATCATTCAGCAAATTTCACTAGCCATTAGATAAGGATCAAGCCACCCCAAACTTGAACCCTCCCAGCCCTAAGCCTTTGTTCTTCCAAGGTAAGAGACTGTCTCTCCTTCAACTCTAACTGCCTATGCCCCCCATCTCTATTCTTTTGAGCACCCTGCATCCTGCCTTGCAGGGTAGCAAGCAGCCCCAGAAGCACATGGCTCCGGTGCTTCGTGGCATACCATGACTGGAGCTAAAAAAATCCCTGAGCTGCCCCACAGCATGAAGCTGCAGCTGCCCCTGGAAGCTTCCGCAACATGGCCTAGAAACATAGCATAGTGCAAAGCCTGAGAAGCTCCAACAACTGCTGTATCACAGGAAGCACCCCAGCCCAGACCTAGCTGCAGTCACCCTTGCCACCCTGAACACCAGGGACCCTGCCACCTGAGCTGACCATCACCATCTTCTTGCTCTCAGTACTGATGAGGTGTGGCTGTTCTGGCCCTGTGAGGCAGCTGCTGGCCAAGTGTGGCCATCTTCTCCAGGTGTCGCAAAAATGGCCATGTGACTTGTAGAACAGCGCATGCAATCTGGAGAGTGGCACCAGCAGGGAGAAGGCCTGGCATGGCCAGCAGCTACCTTGCATCAAGCCAATCTGGCATACTGTGTCAGCAGAAGATGGTGCAGATTAGCTGGGGGCAGCAGGTCTATGATGTGTAGGGCGGCAGGGGCAATTGAGAAGGGCCCCAGAGGAGCTGGGCAGGGTGAGGAGATTTACCTCAGCAACTTGTAACCTTCCCTGCTGGCTTTCCCAATGACTTCCTAGAGAAGTCAGCAAAGAAAGTTGCGAATAGCAAACGTGATCATGGGGTGCTTGGCAACTGGTCGTAAGTTGAAAAGGGTTGCCAATCGTCCAGATAGTAATCACCTCCTAACAGCAGGGATGTTGCAGGAGCTGCAACTTCAGGGACCAGTTGTAAATCCCTTCATTCACCATTGCTATAACTTTGAACAGTCACTGGATGAATAGTCTAAGTCAAGGATTACCTGTATATCAGTAAAGCAGAATACTGACGTTTTTTCATGGAACCTGTTTCCTGACCTGGCATGGTCAAAGGGCTGACCCTAGTCTTGAAAACCTGTAAAGTACCCTGTTCCAAATAGACTGGTGCAATCCTTTCAAAAATACCCATAAAGATTTTTAAAATACCACACTCCAATTAAACTAAAATAAGTAATTGAATGCTAAGTGGAATATTATATATGTACACTTTGTTCTAAAGAAAGAACTGCATTTATTTAAGACATTTATGCCTTGTTCTTTAACAGTATTATTTAGATCCCTCCGCATCAATCACAATTGCAAAACAAAATGAAATGGAGATGTAATAATTGCCCCATACTTGTTTATTCATAAATGAATTCATAAAGATTTAGGTTTTAACACATGTACTAGTCTATGCGCTCTTTCAAAAAAAACCAACCTCAAATTAGTTACATACTTGCAATGAATCTGTTTTGAGCTTCTCTTTATGTTCTTCAGAGGAACGTAGAACCTCTCTGTACAAATCTGCTGCCAAAGCATATTCTCCTGAAAAATTAGCACATTTCAGATTAGATCATTGCATTTCTATTTTCTGCTTACATAAAATTATATATACATTATTACTACCATTTTTTAAAGAAGCACCTTTAAATTAAAAAATATACACACGATGCACACATGAAAAGGACTTGAATTATCAAACTTTCACTCCTGAAAATGAAATTTAAAAAAGTCTACCACAGTATTATTATTCCCATAATAAAAAGATGACATTTCTTGAGTCGTTTTCTTCACTGAAGAGGATGTGGAGAAATAATATGAAGCATTAATCAGGGAATTCTTTTGGAATTAACAAACCAAAATGTCCAAAATCCGAAGTTCCATCTTTGCCCTGCCAGTTCTCCCTTGTTCAGCTAGTTCAAGGTGAATCTGCCACACATTTGTCTGTTTCAGTTACCAGATGGTAAGTCAAATTTCTTACCAAATGGACTTGTGGAATGCTTTTACTGAATTCTTTCTGTTGCTATAATCTTTCTACTAAAACCCAGGTAAATGAAGTGATCAAATAACAGCTTTATATAATTTGTGAAAATTGCTTTTTGCTTGCGGGTTCTCAAAGTATTGTCCTTGCTGTTTCTTGCATGCCTTGTAGTTGAAGTTGGAAAAAATTTCACCAGGAGATGACTATTATTATCTTTGAAGACAAAATAGGGCCAGGGCAGGTACTAGTGATTAGTTGTGCTATTCTTCAAACAATGAACCAGGCCCAATTCAAGTATAATAGGAAACCACTATCAATTGATATCCATGTTCCTCTTTCTGTTCTAATTTTATGACTTCAAACAAATCAGTTCAATCTTTCTTCAAATTTAAAACATATTCCAATGTGCCTGATATTGAAAAGAATCTGCTATCGAAGTTGGATTTCAGATTCTGACCTATTCTTTAAGTTAAACAAATCATAACTTTCAAAGCAGGTATATAATGTATAACTGTGTTTTTTTAAGCACAAACTTCAAATCCTCTCCTTACAATCATGAAAATATAGAGGGGAGAGGAAATATATAAATCAGACATTCAGGCAGGTTTATTTATGTCCAAGGAAACTGTGGTTTCCCATTGCACTTGAACTCTAAAGTTGAGAACTCCACTTGCCAGTAATTGTAACTTCCATGCAAAATATTATTACATTATTAGTTAAAGTTATACTAAAGCTTGAATGACTTGGACAAGACAGTTCCCTTGCATTATCAAAACTATCTGGCTGAAATGGTAAAAATATAAACAATCAATATTTAAATATACAA
Source organism: Notechis scutatus (assembly GCF_049901735.1). Classification (NCBI taxonomy): domain Eukaryota; kingdom Metazoa; phylum Chordata; class Lepidosauria; order Squamata; family Elapidae; genus Notechis; species Notechis scutatus. The sequence continues at coordinate 88,021,128 of NC_142009.1, read as the reverse complement.
TCTCTTTGAAAAATACAAACACAACAACATGCTGAAACATTATTTAAAGCCAGTTCATAAGAAATTACAGGTAGTCCTTGACTTACAACTGTTTAGTAACCGCTCAAAATTACAACAGCACTGGAAAAAAGTGACTTATGTCCATTTTTCACACTTACAACCACTGCAGCATCATGAGATCAAAATTCAGATGCTTAACAATTAGTTTATATTCATACTTATGACAGCTGCAGTGTCCCAGGTAATGTATTCACCTTTTGCCACCTTCTGACAAGCAGTCAATGGGGAAGCCAGATTCATTTAGCAACCGTGTCACTAACTTAACAACTGCTGCGATTCACTTAACAACTGTGGCAAGAAGTATCGTAAAATGAGGCAAAATTCACTTAACAAATGTCTCACTTAGCAACAGACATTTAAGGCTTAATTATAGTTGTAAGTTGAGGACTGCCATGTCAAGATAACATTAAACTGTGTAACTTATTATTACAGCTCTGAGCAGATTAAGCTTATGCACTGTCAGTTCAATAGACAGTTAACATCCTGACATAATCTCCTCACATTAGAACTCAAGATCCAAGAATTCATTTCCTTCTCTTCTCAGCACTTATATCCTTTAATGAATTATTTTCCAAAGTTTCACAAGTTGACGTATTAAAACCCAGATTTCCTAAATCCAAATCCATGTGTTCCTGGGAATTTCTTTTTCCTCCCTTCTAACAGACATTGATCAGAGGTGGAAATCACTGTCCAATTATAAATTATAAATAAAGACCAATTGGAAAAATAAGTCAAAATGGTGACTTTTACTACATACAGAAATAGGTTTAGATCATAGTGGCACAGTGTTGCAGGCTACTTCTGCTGACTGCTGAGTGCCTGCAGTTCGAATCTCACCAGGCTCAAGGTTGACTCAACCTTCCATCCTTCCAAAGTTGGTAAAATGAGGACCCAGATTGTTGGGGGCAATGTGCTGACTCTGTTAACCACTTAACACTGTGAAGCAATATATAAGTCTAAAGTGCTATTGCTATTTTCCTCAATAAATAAATGTATTTTTTGACACAATTGTTTAACTGGGTTATCTTTACCTAGTTTTAGAACTTATTTGGAGAACAGATCACATTTTAGATTCATATTTATGCAGAAATATTGAAAATCCATACAGTTCACAAACTTTGAAACGCCACTGTATTTTATGCTGAAAGGCAGAGCACATGGTTTAAGACACACAATTATGGTTTTCCTACTTCAATCTGGTCTTTCAGCTCTCATTTCCTTGTTTTTCCTTGCAGGAAGAATTATAGGATATTATTTTCTTCCCCAAGTTTGCTACCAGAGCAGGTACTATGACAGGTATCTATGAATGCATTATACTATTCTTCTTCAAGGAGAAAACTGTCTAGTTGCCTTTTGGGAAAAAAATTGAGACAACTATGACCTAGATGACTGAGAATCTCCACAGATGTACTTCCTGACAAAGGATTAAATTTATTGGAAATGGTTCGTGAGAGTTTTCTTTTGATTTCATAAATTCATTTGTTGTTTTTCAACTAAAACAAACTGCAAAAAAAGCTATTTCTTAAGAGTAACGTTTCCTTTTGGCATTTAAATCCAGAGTTTACATTCACTTGATATTTAAAGGAACGGCAGCAAACTACTGTGGAAAAAAAAAAAATATTTCTCACTTCATTTTAAAGAAATCCAGTGAACTTTAGATCAAAGCTGAAGCTGCTTCAAGTTTCATAAAGCCATTAAAACAACATATAAGACCAATGCCTTAACAAATGTGTTTTATAATCAGCAATAGGGCGTGGGGGGGGTGTTCCTAGGAAGGATGAGCAAAGAACATCAGGAATGTATGCCAAGTGTATAAAATCCCAGCAAGATCATTCAAGGCATGAAGGCTTACCCAGTTGCCCAAACTAGCAGATTCCTACCTTGGACAGCAGCAACATAGAAGATGCTGGAGGCAGATGATTACTTTAGTAACAATGACAAAGGCATTGTTTCATACTGTACAGGATAGTCAAGATAAACTGACTAACAATATAGTTCTGAATGAAAGCCCCTTCAGTTTGGATGCTCCTCAACATGCAGCTCAGAAATGCTGAGAATCTTTTGAATTACTAAGGGTGTTCATGACATGGCTAATTTAAAGCTTTCAGGGCATCTAGTGTAGATGCCATCATTTCATGCAGGGGAAAAAATCTGAAGTTACAATGATAAAATTACAGTCATAACATGGAATCTAAAAAGCATCAATATGGGGATGTTCAGCATACTGAAAGATGAAATGAAGTTAACTAAATATTGTGTTGATATCTTAGACATCAGAGAATTTAAATGGACTGAAATTGGGTGCTTTCAGAAAGAAGATTATACTGTTCACTATTTGGGCATAAAAATAGAGAACACACTAAGCTTTCAGTTAGGTAAGATGCAGCAAGAACAATACTCGATCACAGTGCAATTAACGATTTAATAGTGTGATTTAGATGTTGCAGATCACTCTTTAATATGAAAATTATCAAAGTTAATATTCCAGCTACTGAAGCAAAAGAAGAGGAGGTTAATGAGTTTAATGCTCAAGTCCAATTTGAAATTAACAGAATATGCAAGCATACCTGCTGGAGACTGGAATGCCAAAGGGGAAAATATTGAAGATGAAGATATAATTCAACTATATGGGAATTCAACTGTATAGGGGAATGACTTATCCATTTCAGCCAATGATTTTTCATTGCTAACACAGTCTTCAAATAACCAAAATGATACCTATAAATATGGACATCACTACTAAACATGGACATCACTATACATACGCAGAAATAAAACTAACTATATTACTGGTATAAGGTGATAGCAGAGCTGAATTATAACACCAAACATAGCTAGGGGCTGACTGGGAAAAAGAAGCATGAACTTCTCATGTGCAGGTTCAAAGTTAAGCTAAAGTGAAAAAATAGAAAATCAACCAGAATCCATGATGTGATTTTGAGCATATAGCCACCATTTTTAAGGAGAACATCAAAAATCATATTGAAGGCTTAAATCTCATAGATAGGGAACTAGAAGAACTGTGGAATGAATTCAAAGGATGAATGTGAAAAGAGACCAAAAAACTGAATAAAGCAAACTGGATATCTGAACAAATGTTCCCTACTAATACTAGAAGAAGTTAAATCACCATCCTATTCATTACGAAGTCAGAACAAATGGATATTTTTTTCTAAACACATTCCATGGCTTGAATGTCTGGAATCTCCTTTCCATAAGGGGCTATAATCTAGCACTATGTTGCTAGAATGTGAAGTTAAAGGTATTATACAATAGTTGCATACTCAACTATCCTTTCTTTGGAATTAGTATGAAAACTGACCTCTTCAATGGCTTCTGTAATTTTTCAGATTTGCTGTCATCCTTTTGGTTAAAACCTTTACAAGCTCTTCTTCTTGCCATATTTTTATAGATATTCCATCAATTCCTGTTCAAGCTGGCTTTAGAAAAGGCCAAAGAACATGAGACATTATTACTGCTGAACAATGGATAATTGAGAAAGCCAAAGAATACCAAGAAGTCAATATGTGTTCCACTGATTGTAGAAAGATCTTTGATTCTGTTGATTATATCAAACTGGAAAGTGTTTAGAAAAATGAGAATCTCAAAACACCTCATTTGTTTTCATGCAAAACCTATTATTCATAAGTCAGGAAGCCACAATCCAAATAGAATGTGGCTGGATATTCTCCCCCTATTTACCCAACCTATACAGATAGTCCTTGCTTACTGAATACTCATTTAATGACTGTTCAAAATTATGATGGTGCTGAAAAATTATTATGACCAAATTAGGATCATTTATGACTTTGACAGTATCTGTCAGTTATGTAATTGCTATTAGTCAGTACATATTGTTCTGTGCCTGATGTATTTTTTTCCTTTTCCTCACTTAAGAACGGAAAGATTGGAGAGAAAGGGATTGCAAGAAAGTAAGCTGTTTGCTCCTCTACATATTGAAAGTAACAGAATTGTGCCAATAGCTCGGGGATGGGAACCACAACATGCTATTCAAACGGATTACAGTATTCTCTTGAAATTCCTTCGTCAAACTCAACCAACCAATCATTTGCTCAACCACCATCACCACCCCAACCAAAGAGTGGAAAGAGATTTCAAGAAAGCAAACTGTTCTTCTATTTATTTGTTTATAAAATTTATTGACCACCCATCTTATCTCAAGGTAGCTCTGAACGGTTTACCATCATAAAAAATAAAATTGATAAAAGCTAAAATCATAAATAAGTTAATACCAAAAGCCAAATACTGCAGCCCAATTAAAAGGGCAGGAGAAGGGGAGATGTTAATCTATCAACTCCAGTGTGATACTCCCCCATTGGAGCCCCAAGCTAACATGAAGAACAGATCTTTAGGCTCTTACAGAAGGTCAGGAGGTTGGAACTGACCATACTCCAGGGGACAAGATGTTCCAGAAAGTAGATGCAATGGCAGATAAGGCCCTTCTCCTGGACCCCACCAGCCAAAATAATCAGGCCAATAAGCCCACAGCAAGCCTTCTCTGCTAGCACAGGTGGGGCAGGACAGTCCCAATGGGATGAGATGGTCCCTCAAGTAGCTTGGACCCATACTATAATGTGCTTAAAAGATGATTACCAACGCCTTGAATTATACCTCGAAACGGACCAGTTCGCGGAGCAGTGATGTTACATGGGCAATTCTTGGAGCCCCAAGAACTGCCCATGCTGCTGCACTCTGCACTAGCTGTAGCTTCCCAATGCTTTTCAATACAATGTGATTGCATTGGTAGCAGGAAAGGGTTAGGCAAAGGAGAGGGTGCTTACAGAAATTGTTGGCTTTTTTCACTCTCCTCTCACACAGCAGAAACACTGGAGATGCAGCAATTTAAAGAGTATTGTAAGCTGTTTATGCAGTGCACCAAGGCTGCAATTTCATTGCTTTTGATATGTAGAAGAGCAAAGCTGAAGGTATGAAACTGATTAGTCTTATTTCTTTCTAGCTTTAAAGCACGGTTGTGATTACATGATTTTCTACTAAGCCACTGTTTCAATTAGTGTTAAGGCTTCAATTATGATCATTAAGCGAGGACTACCTGTATACTGAATATGAGGAAAGTTGGACCGAAAAAGATAAGAATAATTTTAAAACTGGAGGAAGAAATATAAATACTTATGCTTGCGGACGCTACTTTGACAGTTGAAAATGCAAACAATATACAAGTTCTAGTAATAAATGTCAAGAAGCACAGAGAAAAACTGGGACTAAGATTAAATATAAAGAAAACCAAACTAATTACAACAGGTAGAACAACCATGATAGAATTGACAATAAAGATACTGCAGTGATGGAGAATACCTACATTTCAGGTTCATCCATCAATAGCAATCAAGAAATACCCTGCAGATCAGCCCTTCCTAGAGCAGCCATGAAGGCCCTGGAAAAGATATTCAAATGCCACGATGCACCTATACATACAAAGATCAGAATGTGCAGGCATTGTTTTTTCTTGTAACACTCTGTGAAAGTGCAGTTTGGACTTCAAAAAAGCAATACTTTGAATTTTGATGTTGGAGAAGATTCCTAAGAATACCAGAGGGAATAAATACCAAGGGAATAAATGGAAAACATCAAAATATATCAATCCACAACATTTCACTCCAGGCACAAATGTCCAGGGTCAAATTTGGACACATATTGCAAAAACACAGCTCTCTGGAGATAATCGTAATGCTAGCAAATGTGGAAGGAAAGGAAAGAGAACCAGCAGCAATGTGGATTTTCTCAGTTACAACAGTAACGAGTATATTATTGGAAGTCCTGAAGGGCCAGGCTGGGGAGATTATCCTGAAGAAATTTATTTATGTGGTCACTAAGAGTCAATACCAGTTTGATGACCACAATCAATCAATTAATCTACCAATCAATCTAAATATGTTAGCAACATAATACAAACGTCTGAGATGCTTCAATTTACACACTGCATTATTTAAATTCTACTTACGGTAGTTTTGTTTCTGAAAACCAAAACAGTACCTTTCCACATATTCATTGCTAGTCTCATTAGGCAACTATATTCAGATGACAGCTACTTTTTGCTTGTGAATGTAGTGAAAACCAAATAGCTTAACTTAACTAATATGCAGGTAGTCCTCACTTAACAACCATTTGTTTAGCAATTGTTCAAAATTATGACAGCACTGAAAAAATGTGACTTACAACTGGCCCTCACACTTATGACAGTCACATTATCCTTGCAGTCATGTGATCATGATTCAGATACTTGGCAACTGTAGTGTAGTTACAACATTTGCAGTATCCTGCGGTCATTTAACCACCATTTGTGACTTTCTGAGCTGGCTTCTGACAAGCAAAGTCAATGGGGAAACAGCAGGGAAGGTTACAAGTCACAGTCATGGGATGTCTCGCTTAAAAGATCATGGTGATTCATGTAATGACTGTGGCAAAAAATGTTGTGAAATCAAGTGCAGTTACATGATGCCTCATTTAATAACCATACTGCCTAACAACACATTTTCTGGTCCCTTTTTTATTTGTAAGTTGAGGACCACCTGTAACAAATTAAGATAAAAAGAACATAATATATTTACAAGTCAAAGAATCATCTCATACTATTTCCAGGGTTTTTCTTTTTCCCTTTTTACCTTTAATAATATGAATACCAGCTAGGCCGTTAAGAGCACACACCAATTGGCGATGAGCTTCTTCACATTCTATCCGACATTTTTTCTGCAGAGATGTTAAAAGTTCTTCCATTGTCATTGTGCTGGAACAAAGACCCAAACATGAATTATACACACAATTGTAATAACTATCCAAATTATTGCGGAACAAAGAATGGACAATACTCTTGGCCATGGGCTTTACAATTTGCACTATATGGGAGAGAGCACAAGTGTGGACAGAGAATGTAACTAACTTAATAGAATAGAAATAGAAATAGAATACCTTTATTGTCATTGCATTCTACAAATACAATGAAATTTGAAACCTACTCCAGCACAGTGTCCCAAACACCACATCACAATCACACTACATTATTTTAATTTAAAAATTTAAATAATTAAAATAATAATTAAAAACCTAGTCTAAAACCTATCTAAAACATATAGTAAGTTAGGTAGTTTAAAAATGCCACTATATACATAGGGCTAAATCATATGCATTGTTTGATTCAAGACAATTATTGCCTTACTTAATCACTTAAGTAAAAGTGATTAATCAACACTACAACATCATCATTTAACAATGGTTGAGGCCACCAGAAGTGCAACAGCATTGAATGTCCCTTGACACCCAGAGCAGTAAAAGGGAAAGTAAAGAAAAAGAAGACTGACCAACAACAATGAATAGATAAAATAATTCAGGGTGCTGCAACAAAGCAAAAGCAGGAAAAGCCATATGATCCTAACTATTAAGATGCCAAAATAACAAAGGCACTCTGTGGCACTCTGTGCAGGTGGGGGAGGAGACAAGTGTAAGCAAAATGCAAAGGGGCGCTGCAGCATCACGCAAATGTGGGCAGGCATGGGAAGTGATGCTGAGGCATTTGTGTAAGGTAACATGGGAAAGGGCGCTGCAGTGCCACACGGGTGAGGGTGGGCACACTACAAGAGTGACTTGTGGCTTTCCCTGCCAACTCCTCCATTAACTTTGCTTGTGGGAAGCTGACAGGGAAATAACCAATGGCAATCATATGACCGTAGGATACTACAACAATTGTAAATGTGAGCCAGTTGCCATGCACCTGGATCATGACCACCTGCCTGTGGGGGTGCTGGGATGGTTAGAACTTCAAGGAGCGGTCATTAAGCACTCATTCATCACCATCAACTTCAAATAGTCATTAAATGAGTAATCAATAACCAAGGACTATATATAATCTAAGATTAAAGTCACTAGACCCAGTGGTGGGATTCAAATAATTTAACAACCTTTTCACCCAGAGTCAGGTTAGCTGTCATGGGAGGCGTGGCCCAACCTGACCCTGGACGAGCCAGTTGTTAAATGACACCCGCCACCCCGCTCTCAAAGTGCATTCTGGGTGCTGTGCTGCAATAGAGAAACAGACAACGGAGCAGCCGGCAGGAGGGAAGGAGGAGCGGGGAGAAGAAAGAGGGAATGTGGCCTTCTCCTTCCCTTGCACTGGTCACTTCAATGCTAGTTTTTCCACTGCAGCACAGCTGGGTGGGGGGAGTAATTTAACAACTGGTTTGCATGAACCGGCTGAATCCCACCACTGATTAGGTCCCATCTATACATTTCCTGAAATTACAATGGTTTAAACAACCATTATGGTAAAATTTAGTAGAAATAGTAGCCTCCAAATACAGGTTTGTATAATATTTCTAGTACAGTGAGGGAATGAATTGCAAATTACAAATAATTTGCTACTTCTTCCTCAAGAGAAGAAAAAGGAGAAAACAGAAATAGACAGAAAATTATTCACTGCAATTATTTCTCAGTCACTGGCCATAATCTAAATTTTAACTGAATTTCATTCATGGTGGACACATTGAAGTTAGTATTTCTTGAACACTGTTGATTTCATTGTAAATAATTAGCTTTGAAGGAAGTAATCAGTTTTAGACATTTTCTAACTAAATTATTTGGATTATTTACATGTGAATAAATTACCTTACAAAGCAAATAAATTTCATATCCAATATATGTTTGATCTGTTTAAACTACACAGAAAGCAGGTGTGACTTTCAAAAATACTGTTGTCTAAAGCAGCCTTTGTCAAGTAAAGTTCTGTGGAATTCTAAAGACTGTGATTTCAAAAAAATATTTTGTTTGAACTTCCCAGAGAAGTCAGTACTAGTGGTGACAAGGTGGGAATGTTTACATGCCACTATTAGTTGCTCGCCTGATGCTTTGCTGTTGTAAATGTTGTAAAATATTGATTGGATAGCTTATTTTTTAATATGTAATTTTTATCAAGAATTTTATTACAATAGTAAAAATCTAATACAAGATAAATTAAAAAAAACCAGAGGAGTAAAAAGTACAGGGAAAAAGAAAAAAAAGAAAAAGAGAAGGACAAAAGCATCTAGCCAGCCTATCTCAACTAAGCTTTGGTCATAAAGAAACTCAAATGATTGTTTAACATAGCATTAACTTGTGTTTAGACACTGGAAGTATAACATTAAAAGGACTTCACTGGACTATAAAATGTTGTCTCAGAAACTGGTAACTCTAAATAGTAGCAATAATATCAAGGATACATATATACCAAGGAAAATATATAAGGAATCAAGGTTGGATAATTGACTAAATCTATTTTAATTTAGGTATTTTTCTATTTCTTTATTCATACAGATGTCTCAGTATATTATTAAAAATTTATTACATGCCATCATGTCAGTGTAGACTCTTAGCAACCACATTATTTATCAGAAAAGGATAATTTATTTTTTATGTAATTCGGGAACCTTATATAATAAGAAAACAAAGGGCAGAAATCTAGTGTCCTGAATAGAATTTCAAAACAAGCCATATTGGCCATATGTAGTTTTTATGAAGTGATTATCTTTGTTTTGAATACTATCAGAAAAGAAGAACTGTACTGGCTTGCTGTTATAAAGCCATATGTAATGTTAAGACTACTGGCAGCTACTGGTAATAATAATTCACCTACAGTGTGAAGATAGAATAAAAACCCATCTTTTATTAATATCAGTAAGTACTTTTGAGCACTATAATGTAAATAGAGCTTCAGGGACTGAACATTCCACATTAATAATAAGAATCTAAATCCATTTTGAGAAGTAAAATTAACCTTTTCTGTAGAGGCAAGAATTCTCCACGAACAGCTTGTGGGTGACAACAGGCCTGTCTCAGACGCAGCAAAGGGTACAAAATGGAAGTCACTGTCCTCCTATCCAAGCTACTAAGTTTGAGAGACCAATCCAAAATCTTCCTGAGTTTTACCAACGCATCCTGGCAGCACACCTCATGTTGGCGATGATAAAAATGCCTCTCCACAGGAGAAAAATGAAGCCAATGTGTATCTTCTGTCTGAGGAGGAATCTGAATCTAACAAAATGAAAAAATAATAAACAACTAAAGTTCAGGTACAAAATGATGTCTAAAAACATGTTATTAGAACTGAAATGTTTACTTGATCAATCACGTCCTTCTTTGCTGACCTCCACATTATCTTGGCTACAAAATTGTACAGAGGCTGTGTATTTTTCCTGCAGTATGGTCGATATAGAAGCTGATCCCACCAATATTTGACCCAGTAAGGATCAGCACCAAGGAAAAGTATTAATCCATACAAATCTGTTGCAAAGACAAAGTAAAGTTTACCGAATGCAGGGGGCAATCTTTCAAAATGTATTTAAAATGATCTTTCAAAACGTATTTAAAATGTTATATATAGAGATGGGGGGAGAGGAAGGGAGGGGGAGAGAGAGAGAGAATATATATATTCTACTTTAGCTCATCATCTGAAAAGTTAAACCTGTTTAAGATTGTTTTCTTTTGAGGATGAAGGATTGATGGTATAGTTACTGAGACTAGACTTTTTTGAAAAATTAAAATGAGTAGCCCATCATTTTATAGTCTACATAATCCACCAGCAATTAATCTAGTAATGTTGATTTTTAAAGTATAAATCATTGATTACTGATAACAACTTAAAAGACAATGTTATGATGATCATTCACCTTCGAGTCCTCGCTGTACCGGTGTACCACTCACACACCAACGATTGATTCCACTCAAACGGAGTGCCATTTCTGCAGCCTATACGAGATGATAGAAAAGATAAGACAGGATCATGACATGTAGCAGCAATATTAAATCCAAGAGCTAGGCAGCAAACAGCACTGTAAGATCAAGGCAATATCTAGTGGAGTCCTTGTGCAGTTTAGACTGATGCAATATTAAGAGTAGGAAGCTGACAAAATTGAGACATACGATCATCATATAGCTCTCTGGAAAGCACACCTTGCTCCTGTGATGGTATTTTCTCATTTTTCCAGTTTTTAGCAAATACAATCCTAGCCTCTGTTAATACATTTACAATCAGGTATTTCAAATCTTTACTATATATTTCAGGTAAAATTCCCAATAAAAATATCTCTGGTTTCAAATCTATATGTTTTTTTGTCATTTTTTCCAACCACGTGTGGATTTTAGTCCAGTATTTTTTAGCATCCGCACAAGTCCACCACATATGGTAATATGAGCCAGGTATCTGATGACATTTCCAACATTTTTCAGATTTATTTTTGAACATTCTTGCTATTCTTGTCGGGGGGAAATGCCACCTGTAAAACATCTTACACAAATTTTCTTTATATGCTGTTGACATTGTCATTTTATAATTTTGAGACCACAATTTTTGCCATTTCTCTAGATCAATCTTTACATTTACATTATATACGGGAGTCTCTGTGGTTAAACTGGGAGAAGATTAAAAGACAATGTTTTTGAAAATTCCAGTCTGGCTATCGACTATTGAAGCATTTTCTTATCCTATAATATACAAAAAGGAGCAAACAGTTAGATACGGTGAGATATTGAATGAAAAGGGTGAACTTAAATCTATACAAAAACTAGAGGAACAAGGTATAAAGATGAATTGGTTTTCATATGCGCAAATACATTCAAGGTATGATAAAGATTCTAAAACAGAAGGTTTCTATGATAAACTGACTGATTTAGATAAGATTTTGACAGGTACTGATGAAAAGGTGATTAAAAAATTGTATGGATATTTATTAGAAATTAAACTAGAAGAAGAACAAGTTAAAGAAACTATGATTGCTTGGGGGAAGAATTTTGGATATGGGATTGATCTAGAAAGCACACCTTGCTCAGAATGCAGCTGTCAGGCTGCTGGTAAGTAAAACTTGCTAATTTAACACTTATTTCTTAGTCAACTACCAATTTCTCAATTGGTTTTCAGCAATCTTTCAGAGCCAATTCAAAGTGCTCTAAACATTTATAACATAATTTCAGGCTATATTAGAAACTGTCTTCTGAAAATTAATTCTCCCCATCCTGCCAAGACAACTAGAGAGGGCCTACTCGAGACCCTGACTTCTCTCATAGTGTGGGACAGGTTTTCTCTGTTGTAGCCCCAATACTACAGAACACTTTAACACTGATCATTGTACCAGATCACCATGTTACTTGATTTCACAAGCTTATGAAAAACAATTTTATTCAGGATAGCTTCTTAATGGTGGCAGAATTTTAACAATTTCTTTTTTAATGTTTTATTTATTCATAAGCTTTATATGATTGTTTGTGTATAAATAGATGAACAAAAACTGTGCTCATAACTGAAGCTTAAGTGTGTGTGTGTGTGTGTGTGTGTGTGTGTATATAATGTATGTATATATATGTATGTATATATATGTATGTATATATGTATGTATATATATGTATATATATATATGTATATATGTATATATATTCTTAAGTTTTCGCGGGTACTTACATGTATGGTATTCAGCTTTGTTCGGGTATTTTCCCACATCATTATAGTTGTGCTCTTAAAGTTGTAGCAACGTTTCAATGTTTCAAATATCTTCTGTCTGTTTTGTGGCTTTTTTTGTCTTGATTTTGTCTTGAAACACCAATCAAGCGGAACACAGAAAATTCCAAGACCAATAAACACAGACCAAGACTCCCAACCAATCAGGATGAAGAAAAAACCATTCTGGCACAGCAGTAGGCTAGCCCCAAATTTAAAACTGAAACGGCTGTGAAAGTCTGACTCACAGACGAACACAATACAGAAGCCTGATGATGGCAGATGAGATTCTGCCGAAACGTTGCTACAACTTTAAAAGCACAACTATAATGACGTGGGAAAATACCCGAACAAAGCTGAATACCATACAAGTAACCACGAAAACTTAAGAAAACAAATTATATATATATATATATTCTTATGTATTGATAAATACATCACAGAAGTCTTTTTTAAGATTCATCGATAAGAATTCTATCCCATCCGTCTTTCAGGTACTCAAATAGCATACATGGCACATACACAAACTTCTCCACATTTCTCAACACAAGTTACATAATTATGCTGAAAACGTGGCTGGCCCAAAGTCTCCCATTAATATTCATGGTTGAGAATGGATTTTAACTGGGATTTCCTGGTTCCATGGTATAATGTGCCCTCAGGTCCCCAAATTCCAAGGTTGGCTAATCATTGTTCTAGACCATTACAACTGAGCTCCTTCTCTTACAGCAAACCTGCCTTATTCTGATCATATTTCCTATAAATTCCATCTTTACCGAATTGTTCCCCTGCTTTGCCTTTTTAACACCTATCCATCTGCCATACATGATCTAAATTTATCCCAACTGAATGAGGATCTAAACAGTTTCAGAGGCTTTTTATGCAGCTGTGGTTTTAAAGTTTAAAGTCCAGAGTTGCTTTGATAGTGAGATGGGCAGCATATAAACTTAATTTTTAAAAAAGGTAGTCCCTGCGGATTTTACTCTGCTAGTCATTGCCAACTATAGGGGGCGGTGCTAATCTCCATTTCAAGGTCATTGAGCCAGCACTGTCCAAATACATTTCCATGTTCATGTGGCCAGTATGATATTACTGAGTGGTTATCTTCCCACCAAAGTAATAACTATTTATCTACTCACATTTGCATGCTTTTGAACTGCTATGTTGACAGAGCTGGAGCAAGGATGGGAATTAACCCCATTGTGTGGTGCTCGGATCTCAAACCTGGGCTGATGGTTTTCCAACTGACAAGCTCAGCATCTTAACTGCTGAGCCAATGTGCCACCCCATAAATTTAATAAATAATAAATGTTTATATTTCTATAAGGTTCCCTGAATTACTTAGGAGTGGACATTGTAAAATGTAATAGAAATTTTTTAAAATAATTTTTTAGCAATATCTTCTACCAGCTGCTAAAATGGGCATTTTCAAAGTCAATGCTAACAGTTTTACATCTTCTAAACCCAAAGGGCATATCTTGTGCCTCTTGAGATAGCATTAAATCAATCTCTTGCTTTAAGCCATGAAGCTATGTAACAGACATCATGACCTACTTCTTTAAACTGTCAGAATACATTATGTAAAGTTATTATTTTAAAAATGGATATGCTTCATATCCTATCAAACCTCCATCAGGGAAAATATTTAGAAGCAAATACCTTTAGGGGAAACTCGTAATTTACTCACTTCTGAAGGATAAAGTTCAAGGGCACATTTACATCTCCAATGGTTAAACAGTAGCAGAAATTCCCAAGGGATTGCCTCACCTTTGCCGTGGTGCATTCTACCATCTGTGCCTCATCTAGGCAAATTCTCCACCACTCCACAGCTACCAAGGGACTAGGAATGGCCATATAACGTTTCTGGTTTCTGAAACGGCGCCCATCTTCACTATTGCTATGTGGAATGTCGACATAATTCAGCTCACACCGGAGGACATCATATGTAGTGATCACTACATCCTGCTCTGCTAAGATGTGAGGTTGCAAAAAGCCATGTTTCTTCACTCCTTGATAAACCTGTATGGATTTTGCCCAAAAATACAAGACAAAGCAAATGTTGCCAGTTAGAGAGTTCACATAGTAAAAAGTGGTTGTCCATCGTAAAGTTAAGCATTTCCTTGCTCATTAAAAAAAGTAAAGTTCTCTCCTAATTTGTTTGGTTAATTTGGTAATCTTCTTTTATTGATGAGCACCTAGCAAATAACCATACTCCCAAGTATTTTATTTTTTTTCCACTCTAATTATCAATATTAGGCAGAGTTGCAGTGTTGGAAATGAGTATCTTACCAAAACTGATGTTTTTTTTCCAGATGATCCTGATAAATTAGGAAAACCATTTTTCAATGAACTAAACAATATAACAATGAAATTCGTCTGGCTGGGTAAGAAACCACGCATTAAACTAAAATTGATGCAGGATAGTAAAAGCAGAGGTGGTTTTGGGCTACCAGAATGGGAATTATATTACCAAGCAGCAATATTAAATTGGGTCAAGGACTGGGTCAAATCAAGAGATAAAAGAATACCAACAATAGAAGATCATGAGCTCCAGGAAGGTTGTCGCGCATATTTGTGGGAGAAAAAGGGTAAAACACATGTCTATTTTAATAGGCATTTAATAAGAGATTCATTATTACAAACATGGAGAAAAATTAAGAAGAAATATTATATGAAAATACCACATTGGTTGTCAACCATGGAGGCCATGATACACCCAAATAGATTAAAGGAAAATGATAAACTATAATGATTTATTAGATGCCCAAGGAAAATTAAAATAAAAAAAGTAAAGTTATGGTGACAGTTTAATAGTTTAGTAGACTGAAATAAAACATGGCCGAAGTACTTTTGCAAAAGGAGCATGTGATAAAATGTGCTGGTGAGAAAAATACATCTCTTTGAGCTTAGAGGAATAGTATCCATTGAAACACTCACATAGCATTTCAAAGTTGTCTTGAGTTGTCTGCATGCACATGAGGAAGTACACAATTAGACTTAATCCCTTTAATACAGAAATACATCAATTCATGGCTGATTTTCTACTGTAATTTCTGAAGTTTGCTAGCAACAAATTGAACAAAAATATTTTATCCAGGTTACAATGAACTTCAAACTGTTTTTGTAAATGATAGCAATAATGAGCCTTGGTGGCACAGTGGTTAGAGTGCAATACTGCAAGCTACTTCTGCTACAGCCAGCTGCCTGAAATTTGGCAGATCGAATCTCACCAGGCTCAAGGTTGACTCAGCCTTCCATCCTTCCGAGGTAGGTAAAATGAGGACCCAAATTGTTGGGGGCATTATGCTGACTCTGGAAACTGCTTAGAGAGGGCTGTAAAGTACTATAAAGCAGTATATAAGTCTAAGTGCTATTACTATTGCTATCATGCAGGTACAGATAAATGGAAAAACCTTGTATTTTCCACCAGCCTCTATAAAGGCATGTATTTCCACCTGTGCTATACAAAATAATACCCACAAGAAAATATATTTCCTTCTCCTTGCTGTTCAGAGATCCATCACATTCTTCAAACTCTTACTGTACTACTGTTTTTATAAAGAATGCTTCTTACCAGCACACGAAGGGATGATGATCTCACATGCCTATTAATTTCATCAACCCACTGGTGGCAGATTGAACTTGGAGAAATGATGAGAGTTGCTCCTGTAGGAACTGGTTTCATAGCTACAAGGCAGTGGGGGCAGTAAAAGGGCTTGATCTTAAGATTTTCTTCTTTATAATTCACACATTCAGCATGTTGCCACAGGTGACAGTTCAGGCACTGTACCCGAGCTTTGTAGTCAACCAAGCCAAGCTCACCGCAGATGCATTCAAAGCGATAATCAGAAGTGTTGAATGGAAACACAGAACCAGGGTGGTGTTTAAAGATGCTTGTGTGTTCTTGACAGACTGAAGACTGTTCTTCTAAGGCATCCTGCACCTCTTCTGTTTCATCCATATTTTTAGGAACAGCAACACTACAGCATATCTCATCTTTGGATCTAAGCATGTTATCAGCTGATCTACACTGAGAATGTTTAGTTTTACAACGCTTAGAATCTAGGTTTGATTCACTAGTATCTTTATTTGTTGCACAGTAATCATGATCTTCTGCTGTAATATCTGTCACCTGAGGTAACTTTAGAGCATTTGTAGAACATGCATCCTTATCATTCAATTTTATGATTTCAGTGTTACGGTCTGGCAAATTTTTCTTCTGAGATCTATTTGAAGTTTGCTTTTTCTGTAAATATAAAAGAATCTAAACTTAATTCTCATCATACTAATTGCTAATTCTCTGAAGTTAGAGAAAGAAAGAGCTGGAAACATCAACTCTGCATGCTGTATTCCTCAACCTGAACCCTCTAGATGTGTTCTGACTATAATTCATGTAATTCTCACCAGAAAGAAATTCTGGAAGCCCTCAACACACCTGAAAGGCACATCTGAAGAGGGCTTGCATTACATGTGTGAGCCACTATCTCTTAACCTTTATACAATACCAAGTGGGGATATCTGTTTAGAATATATATTTCACTGTACTGAGTATGCTTGGCAATCTCCAAACTGATTTTTTAAAAGCATACAAGCATAAAAGCATAAAAGCAGTGTTGATGTACAAGTTCCTTTCCTCCCACATTTCAATATTCTTGTTAATTAAAAGTACAGTGCAATTCTCTTATGATTCATTAAAAAACCTACTCATATTATATTTGATATATAATCTTTTACTTTGTAATATTAACTTATAATAACTAAGATCTATACTCTGTTTTGCCAAAATTGTGCACAATTCTGTCAAAGTACTTAAAGATTAGGGACAATTAAGAACATACTTTAGTACAAACTTCATTACTATTTTAAAAAAATCATGAATGGGAATGGGAAGTCCACAAAAGAGTTTCTAAAAAGATTTTCTTTTTAAGTGTTAAGTTCTTAAATTGAACATACAAGTCAAAGACATATCAAAGCGGCCCACTCATAAACATTCATCATGTAATCCTTTGCCTTATATCTGCAAGAACATCTTGAATACTTACATGGAAGACTGGGTTTCTGCACTAGTAGAAGGCTTCATACATACAATTGTTCGTACAAAGATCTTTTGTATAAATCTTTGCACTGTATTTTAAAATGATATGATGATACAACTATGTGTAAGGTTAATTTTAAATAAATGACCTGTTCCATAGGAATTTTGCAATTCCTATTCAATGGATCTGGTAGCCTATCTTTTATTTCTTGTCCCCCCAAAAAGCTTCATTATAGCAATGGACATGTATTTAAATAATCCTAAATTATTCTTTTTCTTCAAGCTCACCTGTTTTTTGGATCTGTTACAAAACAACTGTTCCTTGTAGTTTCTGCCCAACTTGAAAGAGCCAGCAAGACCATGGCCTTTGACTTGCTCCACTACCTTCTCTGCAATTAATTTTTCCAGAGTTCTTTTAAGAATCCGACGGTTCCTCTGAACATCGTATTTATATATGGACTGGACATACTTAAAAATTGCAACAATGGATGCTCCCTTCTTCACTTTCATTTCTTTTATAGCTGTTAAAAGCATTACTCGCAAACCTATATAAAGAATGAATATTTTTGATCAAAACTGTGAAGAGAGATTGCAAAGAAATTTTAAGATTTTATTGTAACATTTATAAGCTCTGGCTTAATTTTTTGTTACTAGTTGGCAGAGGTAGTATTTTCTGCTAAACACTTTAAATTCTTAATTTCTTGCTAACCTACAGTGCTTTTATTCTCCAATCATAACTCTTCAATTATCACATGTAGCCAAGTTATATAGAAAGCATTACATACTTAATAACAGAACACTACACAACTTGCTATGTGCCTTAGTTTCTGTGTAAGAGGGAAAAAAATCTTTGGGCGGAAAATTCTTCAGGATAAACTAAGTATTTAATCTGATGTGAAGCCACGGGTTTTCCAACAATATACAACAGTTAACATAATTTACTTATGCAACTTTAGGACCTTTGAACAGGTTTTCTCACCCAAACTTTAACTGGTATATCAATATATATTATAACATATGCTTCTGATAATGTGTTTCTCTTTTACTGAGAAATCCCAAATTGACTCTCATTATTTGAGATTGTTACTGATTTTAGAGTTGAATTCCTCTGCATGTGGTTGTAAATGAATCACATACAAGGGCTTACAAAGAACCACCTATGTATTAGGAAAATCTTCTAAAAGGAAAGACTGGAAAAAATAAGAGCTGTCAAAAATTCAAGCAGTGAGTACTGCCTTGAAAGTTCATTAATTTAAATAATAGAAAGTAATTTCACATTAAACATATTTGTCAGGTTTTTTTTCCCATAGAGCTATAAGAAATCTGAGAAAATGCATGTTTTATTGATTTATAAGTAAATAACTGCTTGGGGGAAATAAAACATCATTTTATTAGGAATTTGATAGTTCTAGTTTTTAATAATTATGAATACTAAAACTTTTACAATTGTGTTTATTTCAAACATACTGTGAGAGACAGCATTATCAGTATCTTAAATAAGTAAAAAAAAAGTGAATATTTATTATTTATTAAGAAAACACATATGGCAGCCCAACTCATTTCTGATTATTCCAGGTGCCTTACAGAAATAAAGCCCAAATACAAAACCCAACAACCCTCCACATCCTGGCCACAACAATCAAATCAGCCATTTGATGGGCTCCTGGGATTCCGTGGCCCACTGGCAAAACCATATTTTCAGGACCTTCCAAAAGCGTATCAAGATGGGAGCCAATCTTATTTCCACAGGAATGATGTTCCACAGGGAGGAAGCCTTCATAAAGAAGACCCTTCTTTCTGGTCCCATTTGACAGATCTCCTTAAGAGAAGAGACCAGTAACATACCCTGCCTACCTGCTCTGGTTGGTCAGGTAGATGTAACTGGGGAAAAATTGACCTGTCAAATAACCTGGCCCCAGATCATGTAGAGTTTTAAAGTTGAAAATCAACACCTTGAATTGAACTCTATATAGTATGTATATATGTATGTATGTACGTATGTACGTACCTACTATGAAGAAACTTCAGCATTAACTTTTTTTTCTCTAGAGAGCCATTTTTTTTTTACTGCTGGTTATGCAAATGGTACCTGCTGAAAAATACTTACTTGGATACTGGACTTTTTCCTTCAATTTAAATTGCATTTTCATTATGTTTTTATTTTTACTTCCTTCAGCAGGTTGTGGTGGAACAAAGAAGTTTACTAAAAACCCCTGAAATATAATTTTAACATCATTATATCACAGTCTACCTAATAATTAACAAATGCTAGGCATGGCAAAAATAAAATGTACATTTAATTACTGGTCCACTAGTTTTATCAAAGCGTGTAAGAATTTAGGTGAAAACTTAAACATTGTTATAAAAATTCAATGTCGATCAATAACAATTTATTAACACTGTAGAGTTAAGACTGGAAAAGGAAATTGTAAAAATTAAGCATTATTGCTTAAAGCAATACTTAGAAATATTAATCTTTTCACCAATTTAAATATACAGGTGGGCCTTGTTTATTCAAGAGATTCTGTTTCAACTGAACCATAAATAAGAAGCCTGTGAAAAAGCATACTGTGCTTATGTGAAAAAGGTTGTCGGTCATTTTATGCATGTATAAGATACACCACGGACACTCTAGAAGAGAGTTACATGGCAAATACTATATACATATAAAAAGTTATCCCATACAAAAAGTTCTGCCCTGTATTTTCCAGGAACACATCCTTTCTCTTCTCTTCATAGCCAATGGCTATTGGTAAAGTTATATCTATAAATTGGTCAAATTAGCAAGCTTCAAATTCTGCAGATTGATAACCATTTTGCAACACTTTCTAACTGAACTGTGTTGTGAATAATACAAGAACACAGGAAAATTTTTATAATAGGATTATCATATTCTAGTTAACATGATTTTTTAACACAATAATTTAAAAAGTTTTAGTTGGGATTAGGTTTTCTCCAAGGCTAAAGAAATATTATTATTGCTTTATATTTTCAATATAAAAAGAATCAGACAAATTATTACAATATAGCTGCACCAAAGTTATGTAATAGCATAATGAAATAGAGCAGACTGATTTTGAACAAATTTCTTCATAAAACTAGTATGCCTTCTCTCACTTGTTATACAGAAAAGTGAGGTTTCCAATATGCTACCAATGAAACCATCCCCAAAATGTCCTATTAAATTATTACTAGTAATAATTACTAGTAATTAATCAATTAAATTAATACTTTTAGCATTCAAGACTTAGACTGGAATGTGATCCTGAAACAACCAGATGGATATTTATATGGTTCATTAACTGCTTAACGAACAGGTCACAAAACAGAGTAGAGAATGCATAATAGAGAATGAAAACCATATTTGGATTCCATTATGTAAATAATGTTATAAACAATTATGCCTGCTGAATTTATGAACAAATATGTTTCTAATTCAGGAACTGACAAACTCCAGAATAAATGCTAAAGCCCATAAACAAAGCAATTTTTAAATCACCAGAATTTTGAGATACTGCAGAATGTTTTAAATGCCTGGGCCAGTGTGTCACATTGTATGGTGTTCCAGGAACAAAAAACAGAAAAGATGACCAAACACTGTGGTAGACAGTGAAAAGCTCAGTGGGTAGTAAAGTATCAATGTTTGAAGTAGACTAAAAAGAAATGAACATGCAAGCAGACTATGTGGTGCTCTTAAGAGGATAGATGAATTGGAAATGGAAAACAATGTTAAATTATGGATTGGGAAGGGGGAAAATAATGTTTAAGAATGAAGATTGATTGTTATTAATCCTGTAGAATTATGTTGTGATATGATTTTCTACTTCATTCCAGTTTTTCTAGCATATTACATTCACAACTGAATCTTTTCTCTTGACACAAATTATAAAAGAAAAATAAAAGGGTCACAGAAAATTGTTTTATAAACTTCAAAGGCAACAGATTTAGGAGAAATAATTGCTTACATATTCCAAACATAAGTTCCAATTGCAAGCAATGAACTGGGTAGGATTTGATTATTGGAATAGTTTTTATCCACCCACAATGCAGATTTCTCACCTCTGGTAACATCAGAGCATCCTGTCTGACATCCTTACGAGTGTGTGACAAAATAAGAGCCAAGACTTCTACTGTTTTTCCAAGGCCCATCTCATCTGCTAATATTCCTCCAGGCCACCGAGGCCCAGCAACAGGTCGATCACGGATTACACTGAAAACAAAAAAAATGGATTTTTGTTATGAATTCAACCGACCTATTGAATTAAATATTTAGAATTCTGAATACATTATCAGCTACACTCAATTGTTTCAACATTCTGCTTTTGAACATAATATTAAATCAATCCATTCTTACCAGCCAGTAAAAGGATTATAGTACAGCTTCAACCCATCTAGAGTAATAAATTCTCTCCATAAGTAGTGGAGAGCATTATCTGATGAAAGAAAAGAACAAGACAATAAGATTCATTGAATTTCACATCTCCTTAAAGTACAAATTGAAGTTCTGAGGAAGAACTTATATGGAACCTCATTATATGGAACCATTTTAACTAAATTAGTACTTGATATAAAAATACAGGTAGTCATCAATTACTGACTAAAATTGGACCAGCAACTCAATGGCTAAGCAAAATGTTGTAAAGTGAAACCATACTGACGTCAGTTCCAGCTGTGATCAAGTGATTCACCATTGGATGTTACACACGTCACATTACCGCAGCTTGCAACTTTGTGCTGACTAACTGCAGTCCCTCCCCACAATATAAAAGCATTCCATGCAATCTCTTCTTACAATGTCTGTTTCTGAAACTATTTGGGATCTCTCTGAGTGGCTATTCTTAAATAGAGGGTTTAATGAGGGGGAGGGAGGGTCATTTTTTTAAGAAACAAATTATAGATTAGAATGTCACTATTGCTGCAATGTTTAAGGACTGCTTATCTGATACACAACAGTTTATACGTTGACCTTTCTGCTGATGTACTATGCAAACTGACCACTGTATTTCCTAATAGTTCTATAGATTTTAAAGATGTTAAGCAACATTAGCCAAAAGAAGGACCTAGCAAGCTCCTCATAGTACATGATCATGTATTCTACTATTAACATGTTCAATATATATGTACTCATGTTACTATTTTGAGATACTTACCATTGGTAGGTATATTTCTAAAATTTTCACGTTGCAGCATCCAATTTACAGCCTCACTTTGATATGGCCTGAGAACAGGAATCAATGCAGAATGTTGTACATTTTCCTTTAAAAAATGTAACTCTTTTTGGTGTACATGCCTCACATAGTCATACAGCTCTTCAATATTTTGCCGTTCTATATCTCTATCAGATTCCTCATCTTCTTCCAGAATGTCTAAAAATGTGCAATGCTATTGACTATTAGTAACATTATAAATACTTTTAAAGTACATAAGAAATAA
Source organism: Notechis scutatus (assembly GCF_049901735.1). Lineage (NCBI taxonomy): Eukaryota > Metazoa > Chordata > Lepidosauria > Squamata > Elapidae > Notechis > Notechis scutatus. The sequence continues at coordinate 87,998,110 of NC_142009.1, read as the reverse complement.
AAAGTTGAAAAAAAGTATCTGAGTATTAAAAACATAATAATTTAGTGCAACAATGCTTCCAAGCTTTCAAAGAGGGATAAGAAAACAACACCTAAAATACAAATCTATACACAAATGTCTGATGAAACAATAATGTTGTGAATTGGCTACAAGAAATATATGGTGGCGTTTCAGTTTGTGAACCCATTTGAATATTGAATTTTCAATATTTCTCTATAAATATGACCTAAAATTTTACCTGTTTTCCCCACAAATCCTAAAACTAAGTCAAGAGAACTAAGTGTGTCTGGGAATGCATTTGGCAGCATCTTGACTGAAATGTTAATGAGATGGGGGGGGGGGGGAGTTGGAAAAGTGGTAATATGGCTTTTTGGTGGGCAGAAGGTGCAGACCAGATTCTTGCTCTTCTGCTGTCCACTGAGAAAGTTAATATATTGAACTTGTACTTGTTTTTAAAAAGTGTACAATAAAGTGAATAGGCTTAAATTAGAGAATCTTTGTTTGCGTACTGATTTTGGGGGCAGAAAGGCAAGCATCTTTCTAGCAACCAACCTATGCTAAATTTATATTGAAGAATTGACCAAAGGCTGCCATTCTTAAAATGAAGTAAATGGCCAAAACCTAACATAACATAGAGAAAACTGGCAAACTATGGCACAGATTATGCCAGAATTCACAATTAAGTGATGTCATTCATAAACACATTTTTAAGAATCTGGTCTGAAAAATATGATTACCTGGAATTACAAAGTGATAAAATTTTTCCATCAGTTTCTGAAGGAGTTGATTGGCCTTTCTTATTCTTCCCCCACCATCACTAAGGAATTCTAACTTACTTATGCCAAGTTCAAGAAGATATATTCCAACCTGTGAATTAAATGTTGACAGAAAAGTTTAGACAAACTATAGTGTATACAATAAAATGTGGAAAAGTAATTTAATGTAACTAGGAAATAAGCAAAGAAGAATAAAAATAACAACAAATGAAAGCATAGTGAGAATATTAAAGCTGCCTTTCCCAATCTAATTTTCCTCAAATATACAGAACCAATTCTTAAAACAATTAATCAAGACTGGTTGGAATATGAGGACTAACATATTTCATAATGAAAGGGATATCAGGTTAGACAACGGTTCATTAAAAATAGTGAAAATAATTTAACAGATCAAGTTATAATGATATGAGGGGTTCTTGGTGCTCTCTGAGCTGATTTGTTTTCTTGCAGAAGTTTCATTACCCAAACTAGGTAACATCAACAATGCTACTAAGGAGTGCAGTTTGCTGTTGGGTTATATTCTAGTGGCTTACCTGTCAGTGTTGGTGGGGGTAGACTTACAGATTCTTTGGGCTGTTTGCTGTTGGCTTCTTTGGCAGTTTCTTGAACTAAGCAAAGAATCTCTAAGACCACTCCCACCAAAATTGGTAGGCAAGCAGAATATAAAGCCGAGAGCAAACTGCACTCCTTACTAGCACTGCTGATGTTACATAGTTTGGGTAATGAAACATCTGCAAGAAAACAAGCAACACCAAGGACCCATCATGTCAACCCTGAGCTACAAATATTCTCATTTATTAGTTATATTTTAATATTTTCTTAAAAATTGAAATCATAACTACTATTTGTGATTCGCAAGGAACTATACTCCAATTATTAGCTACAAGGGAAAAGAAAGCTGGGCACATTCTATTAACAAGGAAAATGATCTTGAGCAGGGGTGTCAAACTTGCGGCATCACAGCGACGTCACGTGATGTATTGGGACTTTTTCCCCCTTCACTAATCCGGGCATGGGCATAGCCCACATGACGCATCTGGCCCACAGGCCAGGAGTTTGACAGCCCTGGTCTTGAGAATCCTGGATGAAGATAACTAAAGGCTAAATAAATACATTTAGTGAAGGAGATTCATAACTAAATAACCAAACAGTTATTGGTATGTATTCATAAAACACTGAACCATAATGTAATTAATAATATAATCAATTACTTGCATTTCCTTTTCCATGACATAATAAACTCTATAGGTGCTATTTAAACCAGCAGAGCAGAAAAAATAAACAAGCTGTTTCACAGAATCAGTGAAATGAAGTAGTGGGATTGAGGGAGTTAAACTGAAATTACAGAAAACATTAGAAGAGCCAATAATTGATTTATGGATAAAATTTGGTTTGTTCAGTTTATAACTTTTTTAAAAAAAATACCCCCATAATAAAATTTGCTAAATTAAAAATGTTAATGATTTGGTAAAAGAATTGTTTATAACAATATAGCTATATCAAAAGCATTTCCTTTTTAATTAGTTTATATTTGTGATTTACCTTTGGTTATTTCATGCTATACACACAAACACACATTATTTAATTTATTTAGTAAAGATTCCAGTTAAAATCCAATTTACAGGTAAATAATTCCTCAGGTTTAAAGAAATAGGCAAGTTATAGTCTGGATAATAAGTTACAGAACTATCTGAACAGCAGCTTTAAACTTTCTCAGGGAAGTTTTATTTGCACATCCCAACAGAAAAATTAAAACATATGAAAACTATACTCTCTTAAGATATGCTGGGGCAAAACTTTTCATTACTTTAGGTAGCATAATTAACATTTTATTCAGAGATGCTAGTTAATAAGCCCTGAAAAAAAATAAAATCTAGTAAAATCTATTTTGCATATAGAATAAACTGAATTGAAGGAAAAATTCCTGTCTTTGATGCTGTCATATTTTCCATGTACAGATAAAAGACATTAGTTACAATATTCTATTCAGGCACTTTTCTACATATTGTTAATTTCAAGTATATTCAGCAGTAGATATGTTCTATTAATTATATAAATTGACTACCTTTACAGAACGAGTATCTCCAGATCTTTGATGCAGTATAATTATTTTTTTCTTCTGCAGCCACATTAAATTTTCCATAATTTTATTATTTAAAGATGATTCAACTAAAATATCTAGTTCATAAGTACTCTGTAATGATTCTTCCCCTTTGTCCACCTTTATAATATCATTTGCATGGACAAGAAGATGCAGATGATCACTAAATTCAGCTGTCATCAAAGTCAGCCCTTTTTTCTGAATATTGTCACTTAAATGTTGTTCAGGAAGAAGCTGAAGTGTAAATTCTCCAAGCAAGGTTTTCCAGGGAGGATCAGGCTGATAAGGAAGTATCAAAATATTTAGCTGTATGGCTATAGATGGCAATGGATGACAAGAATCTTCTGTTTCATCTACAACTGTTGAGAAATTTGGGGATTTGGGGTTCTTTTCTCTGTGAGTCAAATCTTCATCCTCACTATCATCATTTATCACAATATGCACAGCAGAAGATGAACTTGTACCAGCAACAGGATGGTCTTCATCCATGACATCTACATCTATCATGTCATTTTTCTGGTCATCATGCATATTCCAGCAGAGTTGCTTCTTTTTCTCTTCATTCATCCTCATGGGAGGAGCATGCTTCCGACGGCGACTCATTTTGATATTTCACTATTGCTGAACGCTGTAACACAGATAAATACCAGTGAACTTAGGTTCTTGAATGGAGCATTATATTTTGATTTAATAAGAATCTGGAACATTGGCCAAAGATTTATTTTAGATATACCTTCTAGCAATAAACCTTGGCCCCCTCCAGTCTTGTTCATTTTGGGGTTCAGCATCAGAACTTCCCATCTGTGAAAAAGCTAGTCTTTTCAGAGAATTCAGAAAAATTGGTGTTCAAAGTAGGTCTTACTTTGTTACCTTACTTTCAGAAGTACATCAGAATGAATATATTTTATGGTCTCTAGGTAACTGCTTCAGAAAACATGGAAGTAGATTCTCAAAGGCAATACATTAAAAATCTTTTGGATGGATTACATGTGCTTATTGGAATTTATGTTTTCCAGCCAAAATCTTAACTCCATAACCAATTCTAGCAATATGATCATTAATTTTGTGTGTGTGTGTGTGTGTCCGTATTTGAAGTAGTAAGAAAATATAGCCAAGAATTTAAAATAATACCAAAATCTAGACAATTTTTCTGTCTTTGCCTTTACTGGATCAAAAAACACTAAATTTTGTCACTTTCAGACATAATTATCATTTGATATTTTTTGAGACTAAATGTTTAAGGAGCCATGTTTAAGGGATCACAGAATGGTAGTTTCTTAGTGTTCCAATTCTTATATTTTCTTAGTCATTTGTGTAATATCATTTATAAAATTAAAAAGTTTTTTCCTAAAGATGAGGGAACAATTACGGAATATATAAATGTGTATTGCTAGAGCCTCCAATCCTTGCTAACTTTTAAAACTTTTTGTCATATTTTCACTCCAAATTTCAATCTGTCTTTGAAAATTGTAATCTTATTTATTTATAGGTTCAATTGGATACCACTCATTAGACAACCAGTCACTTGCTCCACTTTTTTTTAAGGCATGCTGTTGAGAAACCGCAATATAGCCTCAAACAACTGGCTACCATGTCTGCTTTGCATCCGCAATCTTGAAAGTCCTTCATTCTGTTTTGTCTTTTCTTAGGCTGAAGAGGCAAAGGTGCTTTTTCAAGAGGCAACTGGACTTTCTGGCTTTTCCTTGAAGACGTTTCGCTTCTCATCAAAGAAGCTTCTTCAATAGGAATTTGCATTCTTTTAGTGAAAGCAACAGGATGCATTATTTTTTCACTAAAAGAATGCAAATGTCCAGCTGTCTGTAAGGAGTATAAATCCTTCCATTCCCCACCATCCAGACAGAGCTGAAGAAGCTTCTTGGATGAGAAGTGAAAGGTCTTCAAAGAAAAGCCAGAAAGTCCAGTTGCCTCTTGAAAAAGCACCTTCAGGACATCCACGACCTGGATGACGCTGATGAGGCAACTTCTGTAATGTTGTAAAATTCCAGCCACTGCACCTTTGGCCTTTATTTTCATAACTTCCAAGTTCAAATTAAGATGAATCTGCCTGCTGCAATCCTCGGCTCCGCATCTAGCTACCTTTCCTTGAAGTCTGCTGCTTTGCCCCACGCCCTTGTGCAACTGTAGTAACAAAAAACACTTGCTTGTTTATCACAAGCCCACAATTAAATTGAAGTCAATGAATACTTCAGCTTCAATCATAACAATACAAGAACACACAATAGATACAAACTCAAGGTAAACCGCACCAAACTTGATTGCAGGAAATACGACTTCAGCAACAGAGTGGTCAATGTCTGGAATTCTCTACCTGACTCTGTGGTTTCTTCCCCAAACCCCAAAAACTTTAACCTTAGACTGTCTACTATTGACCTCACCCCTTTCCTAAGAGGTCTATAGGGGGCGTGCATAACATGCCTACCATCCCTGTCCTATTGTTTCTTTTATTTTTCTTATTCATATCCATTTCATGTATTCATAATTATGTTTATACTTATACCTGTTATCTTGTAAGCGATTGACAAATCAAATAAATAAAAAAAATTAAAAAAAAATTGATCACAAGGTAAGATCAAGCGAATTAAAAAAAAAAGTTCTTCAAGTAACGAGCTCTGTTTTAAGTTCCGATTATAAGTAGATGTTTGCATCACATCCAGAGGGACGGGCGAGAATCCAACCCGCTTATCTCAAGTCAACTTCACAGGGCCCCGCGAAAACAGAGGCGGCTGTCCTTTCCCTGCACGAATGCCAGGTGTACACAAACGGAGGTTATCTCCCCTTTCCGCAGACCCTGAGGCAGGCGGGCAGGGAAGGACCGCCGGGAGATGCGAAGACAACAGAGGACGGCGGCGGGGCATGGGGGATGGAAATACAATGCTTCGGGGCCGCTGCTGGAGGGTGGAAGAGCGAAACGAAGCCCGCCGAGAGATGCTCCTCGGCCCAACGTACCTGACGGTTCAAGTAGCTTGCGCGAAAGGCGCGCTCCGCTTTGGATGTCCCTTCAGGAAACCGCGCCTGAGCTCGCCGTAATCCACCAACCGCCTCCGAACGGGCCACCGCAGCAGGAGGAGGAGGAGGAGGCGTACCAACGAACGCCCCTTTCTCCCACCCCCCCTCCCCACGCGAAACCAAAGCCAGCAGGTAGAGGCCAACCGACAAGCAGCAAGGGCCCAGGCAGGCCCCGCCCTCGCCAGCTGGCGCGCGGGCGCCGGAGAAGTGACGCCATAGCGTCCTGTTTGGTGCGCGCGCGAGAGAGAGTCCGTCCGGGATAATGTCGCTTTAATTTCTGGGAGGACTGGAAAGGGGGAATGGGGGTGGGTGGGGACTGGGGAGGGCTTAGCTGCTGTAGCAGCGGCTCCTCTCGGTTGGTGCTGCGGTAGAAGGTTTGCACGTTAACGCCGGTTCGTTTCCCCACGAGCTAAAAGGCGGAGGCATCTCCGGGAAGAAGCCGCTTGTTCCGTGTGCGACTGTGCCTTTTTTACGGGCTGAAATGTACTAAAATAGCTGCAGGTTTGGCCGATCTCGAGAAAGCCAGAAGTATGTTTAATAACTTGAATGGGAGGATGTGGAAAAATCCAGGAGGACAAATTAGACAAGCATCGTGAGAAATTAATTCCAAGCCGTTGCAAAAAAAAAAAAAAACAGCGCACGGGCATAAACAAGAACATTGTTTTTCAACCTCAGTAACTTAAAGGTGTTGGATGTTGGTAATGTGTTTAATTGTTGGCTGGACAATTCTGGGAGTTGAAGTACCGATATCTTAAATGTTTAAGATTAAAAAAACACGACTAGAGAGAAACGTTAACTTCATCATTCGTGGCTCGTCTGAAAATGGTCTTTGTATTTACATTCGTGCATTATTCCTATCCTGCCAATTCTTCCCGTGCAAACCCAAACTACACATACCCACTTTTTATCCTTACAAAAATCTTATGAGATAGCATATATAGGCAAGTGCGAGTTTAGTGAATGAATGGTTTTAGTAGCTGGCAGTGGCAGTGAACCCAATCCTATAATCATTACATCAGGTTGATTTGGCGAATTGATTTTGTCCACACTGTTTCTGGAATGCATCATTATGGGAAGGAATGCACAACATCATTGCAAAAAGTTTAGGTAAACTCAGGTTTTTCCACTGGGAGTGTGATGCCAATTTCTTTCCTCACAGAGTCTCTTTATCAACTTAGTACATGCAGCTCTGAACCACACAGGTGTCTTTAACATATTCTACATGTACAATGAAACATGAACAGACTGAGTTTCTCTTCGCCTGTCAACACAGCACTGTACATCCTGTGTTAATATCCAAAACACTTCCTCCGCAGTGCCATCCTGCCATTTTTCCCTCAAGAACATGCCATGAAAACATCAGAAGTTTGTGCTTATTCCCAGGATAAGATGGAAATGATTCATTTATCTATATTTTAAAGCATTCCTTCAGACAGTTATTGATAGGTAATATTGAACCTTTTTCATATACCAGTGAATCACGTATGACAGCTTTAAAGATGAGAAATTCAGCATGATAGCGTAAGAAATATATTTTACTAAATTCTTATCGGAGAGCAAATAGATTTTAACTTTCTATACTAAACAGAATGGAGCTCAAGTAAGTATTTATAACCCTTTCAACTGTCCATATGGCATCATTGTCAATCCTAAGAGTAACAAAGGGAGCTACTGTAATCCAGGTCAGGCTGTTTTTCTATTCAGCCCATGGCGTCTTTGACTGATAGCAACCCACTAACATCTGAGATGGAGTTTTCATGCTATCTACTGAGAATATGTTAAGGACAGGAATTTGAATCTTGGCAACCAAGTTGTTTTTCCACCCACATGTATATGCTGCAAATTCTTGGGGGGTGGGGGGAGGAAATACACAGAGAAATCATCCTTTTTATAATGTGCAAATCCCCTGTCTTGGCTGCTGTTTAAAAGGCTAAGCATGTTAGAGGTAGAAAAACTATAAAATTCCAGACTTGTAGTCTAGACTGGGCAGTTGAAAAAGAAAGATCTGGAAGAAAACAGTAGTAAACCGCTTCTGTATTTTTGCCAAGAGAATCAAATGTAGATATGTCTATGTAGTCACCAGAGCAAGGTTAAACCATGGCTTAATCAAAGCTATTAACCACTGTTTTGAGACAAGTTGTGGACCATCAAAGATATCTTTCTGCAATCACAATTAACTTCACCAGTAGAAAGTTTGTTCTCCCCTGCCGCATATTCATCAGAATCCTGGATGATTCTTAAAGACTGAAGGCAAAATAATAACATTTGTGTTCCCTTTCTTTCTTCTTTCTTTAGTTGTCCTTATTCCAGTTTGGTTAAGGCACCAGGCTAGAAAGCAAGAGACCGTGAGTTCAAGTCTCACCTTAGCCATGAAAGCCAACTAGATGATTTTTGAACCAATCACTCTTTCAACCCAATGCATTCACAGAGTTGTGGGCAAAATAGGATTAGTTTATGTTTGCCACCTGGAGTTATTTGTAAGAACAATAAAAGGATACAAATAAATGAATAACCTGCACCTTGGTCCTTATTGACTCTAGACAGTCTATAGATATGAAGATAACATAAGACTATAATACATTTTAAACCTCAATCACAGAATAATAAATATAAAATAATGAGAAATAAACACGAACACAAAGTCAACTCTCCCAGGTAAAACAGGGAGGGAACAGGAGTGGATGAACTAATTCTACTTAGTTGTAAAGCAACATTAACAGAATCTTGCAAGACTGAAGATACAGACTCCCTACTGCCACTTTTAATTGCTTGATCCAATATGGTGGGTCCTTATAAATTTCATTCTCTGACCATTAAGTCATTGGAGTCCACTACCTGTCTTTGCTGATTGTTTCCTATGTAGCATCTCTTGCCGCCTTTCCCCAGGGTCATTCATACATTACATTACACAGATACCTATTGGTGCTAGTGACTCTTATAGCCTCTTCTGCTGGTTTAATGCCCTAGTGGTTGATGTGTGTAAGAAAATCTCAAATACTGTCATAGCGCTTAGAAATTACATTTTAATTGATAGTAGTGCCTTAATCTTATAGCACAGGTCAGGGGTCCCCAACCCCGGGGCCATGGACCAGCACTGGGTTGCGGCATGCCAGAAACCAGGCCGTGCAACCAAGCAAAGTCCCAACTGGGATGCAGGCAACACATGAAGCCATCCCCTCTAGTCCACAGAAAAACCTCTCTCCATGGAACTGGTCCTGGTGCCCAAAAGGTTGAGGGGTGGGCTGGTATAGATCTATCTGATCATTTGAATTATTGAATCATAGTTTTGAATGGGCTTCTCCAAGTATGATAATACCCTTCCCTCACAAAGACCTTGTCCTTCATAATAACTTTTGAGCTCCTATAGTTGAGTTAATAGACTAAGCCATGGTTTGTTGAACTCACTTATTCATTCTTTAAATTTATACTGATAATTACCAAGGTATTTGTTGCATTAAGGATTTAATCTTCTCACCCATAAGTAACTTGGATTTAGAGGATAAGATTCAATTCTTATCAAAGGATTGAGGTGGGCTTTTTTCTACAATTACTTTCCAAAAACAAAACCTTTATCAGCCTCAGGCTCATAGCATACTCAAGTTATTTTGAAAAATCAAAATAGTCTATTTCTCAAGTGTGGGTTTTTCCACCTATGAGACAGATAACATCTTCTGATAGCTATCTTCTGAAGAAACCTAGAGTTAATCCATTGAATTATGTTCAACATATAGGTGACTGTTTATACAATTCATTTATTTACTACGTTGCTAAATTCCATAACAGTCTGAGTTGTTTATATCCATTTAATCAATATCAGGGGAAAAAAGAAGAAAAAACCCTCATGGATCACCACAAAGATGTACCCACAAAATGGGAGTTAATTGTCCTGGTGCCCAAATGCTGGTCTAGACAGCCACCATTTATATTCTGTTTCAACAAAGCATAGTGGTCCTTGAGTTATGGCCACACATTCAGTGACCATTCAAACTTGGGACAATGTTGAATGATGGAGACTTAGGACTGATCCCCAGAATTCCAGCAATCTCAGTGTCCCTGTGATTATTCAGGCACTCAGTGCTTTACTCGTGAATATGACATTGTGGCAGGTTACAATCATGTGGTCACAATTTTCAATGTTTCCTGTTGATTTCCCACAATGGGGAAGCCAGCAGGAACTTGGAAATCGTGTGGTCCTCTCTTAATAACCCACCCAATCCTCACTTTATGATAGCAACTGGGACTGTTAAGATTGCCACCATTGATGTTCATGATGCTGAGCTCTATGACCAACTGCTTAGCAACATGAAGTCCTATCTCAATTGCCATTGTAACCCAAGGACTATCTGTAATTATTTATTACTAAAGATATCTATTACCTCAGAAAGCAAAAGAAGAAAGATTATTTGATTCCATTCCAGATAATTTTGATTCCATTCATTCTATTGGAAACTTCTTTTAGTCATTATCATCTACTTCCAAAGCTCTATTTAATTGATAACTAAACTGTGATCTTATGTATTTTAAACTCGCCTGTTTCTTGCTCTCCTGAAGTACATTCTTTGCAATATTTTCTACACATAAACATTCTACAATGGCTCATATGTATTCTCAGCCATAGTGTCTTTACCATTAGATCGCTAAGCATCCTTTTTCATCCTTCTCATTGCTGTAGCAATTCAAATTTCTGTTGCACTCAAACTCATAATTCATAATTTTTTCATTCAGTTCTTATTAGCGCTTGTGCATTCCTTCCTTATTTGCACTTTTCATCCATTTTCTGAGGAAATTTATCTTCATACTGCACTTGTAGTTTCTGCAGTTATTTTACTTTTCACCTTTTTAATCCATTTCTTCTATGTTCAATTTTTCTCCAAGGTCCACTCTTAAGATTACCATAGAGTGACTTATTCCACATCCAGAAGCACAAACACGCTTAGATCCTTCACTATCCATTCCTTTTTCATGTGTACACATGGATGGATTTATGGAAATCCCAATGGAAGATGTCACACTACTACAATTTAAGCATCTGATTAAAAACAATAATCTATCACTGCAAATATAAAGTTTTCTTTAAATTAGTCTTAATGATGCTGTATTATTACAACAAGTTTTGATTCCTGTAATCATTGTAATTTTTGTTTCAAAAATCTGAGCTCCATTCAGAACCAAATTAAAATGATTTCCTTTCATAAATGTTGAATTTTAAGCATTTATAAGGGAAATGCTTATGGACTACCAAATAAAGCATTCCACCTTTTTAAGATTTGTCATAGTAGAATTTTCATCTGAACACTTAACAATCTTTTTTTCTTCTTAAATCGTGTATCATATTTTTTTCCACTTTTCTTTATCCATTGAAGCTAATAGTCCAGGAACTAAGCTTTTATGGAGAAATCAAAATTAAACTTTTGTTGTTATATTTTCATGTTATTTTGGTTGTCTTGAATGGAAACATCTTTCCACTTGATTATTTAAATTATTAAATTGTACTTAGGGTGAGGTTTTTTTTTAACATGAATGTAAGTCAGAGAGTTTTTCTGTTGCTCTCTAATGGCTGCTATTTAGGTATGCTTCCTGATTGAGAAGGGATTGAGTAGCCACCAATATTACTAGTCATTGATATCTTAGTTATCCATTTGTTCATATACTACCCCTTCCTAACAATCTGAACTGGTAGTTGTCACTACATATTACAAAATCATGCATAGAGTTGAGCACAGCAAAGACTTTCCCAAGTTCTGTAAAGCAACTTGGAAACAAACTGTTGAACATTAGCGCATTCTTGCCCATGTCAATCCAAAAGTAAGTCTCACTGAATTCAGTAATAAGCAACAGCAGGGTTAGATACTTGAATTAATATTGTTCTTGACTCTGTGAACCTATTGAAGACATAAGCAACGACCAGTGGTTTTAGCACATTTTCTACTTGTAAAGATTAATATTTAAAAAAAAGCCCAGGTAGTTTTTTTGAAACAAAGCAGATAAATAAGAACATAGTAAAATATTTATCTACTACAGAACCATTAAAAACCCATATAACCATATATCATATATTGGAAGAAATTTGTCCGTCTTCCCCAGGAGGTTTGATAGGTAGCATCAAAATCAAAATAGAGTAAATATATATAGTACATACAATAAATAATGGGGGGAAATGGTATTGAGCCAAACAAAAGATACCAAAAATATGCAGTTGTCACCTTTTCAAATCACAGCAAATATTCTGACGGTGGAAGACTCTTCCAGATGATGCAGGAAAAAAGCCTCCACAGCTTGTGATCATCCATTGTCACTCTGAAGGAACAGCAGTAAAGAGATAAATATAGCAAGTGGTGATATAAAGTAATTAAACAGGGAGGTTGATGAGGAGAAAGCAGCAGTGCTGGTGGAAAAGCTGCAGAAAGTTTGTTGGATTTCAACCTAAAGCCAGGGCAGATTCTGAAGGGTTTTGGTGCTAGTAGAATCCATGTGTCCATTCACTTTCCCTCTATTTATTTAGCAACTATTGAAGATCGACTGTCTTTTGAGCATTGGCAAAATAGCACCCAAATGGCAACAAAGGACAGGCCAGATGCTAGCAGCTCCTGTTTGGCAAAGTGCCCAGAAAATACCTGGCATTAGAAATTGTAGTCTTTCATTCAAGCTTCCTGGGAATCTTCCAGTAAAAATTATGAAACATGAAGCCATTTTCTGCAATGGTTGGGGCATTTTTTCTGATGGTTTTGCACAGTCAGCATAGCCCAGAAAGAGTATCTCCATCAAATATTTACAAACTACTCTGTATCTCTCAGGCCTAACTTATTTAATATTTCACTTTTCTATCTTAGACAATATTTTAGAATCTCCAAAGACCACAACAGAAACAAAATCTATAATACAATGTTGTGCAAATCAGTTTATCTTCTATAATTTTAAAATTAAAGGGAATTAAAAAGGGAGTTTTTGGACTCTTGATTGCAAAACATATAAAATAAAATCTAAACTCATACAAAAATAACTGCAAAGAAAGTATGAGTGTGCAAAAGATAAACATATTGCACTGTAGCAGATGTTTACTGAGTAAATTTATGAAAAGCTTATTCCCATCTTCATGTTTAGAATGGAGATGAATCCTACAACTTTACACTATATAATGGAAAACTTTATAGATATGAATACTTTATAGCCAAAAACAGCCTATGCAAGTATGACATTTTGCTGGGTTCTAGATAGCTTTTTTTTAATAGTTGGTTGGAGGTTTGAAAAATTCATTTAAAATAAAAAATTAATTCAGCCAAATACTGGATTCACATGTTGTGCATAATTCTAAGTCTGAATTTGCATATTACAGCACAAAGACTAGATTCAAAGGTCGGCTATAGGGTTAGGATTAGCATTGTGGTTGAATGGAATTGAAGGGTCATGTTAATTTTAAAGAATAAAAGACAGTTTTCTGTGGTAGTTAAGGTGCTGGCCTAGAAACCAGGAGACTGTAAATTCTAGTCCCACCTTAGGCATGGAGACTGACTGTGTATTGGGCCAATCACTCTCAATCCAACCCAAAATAGGATGAGGATGAAGTATTATGTTTGTGCACCCCTTGAGTTACTTGAATATTTGTTACCCAAGAAAGGAAGCATATGATGATGGGTGTGTAAGGAAATGAACAGTGACTCCTCTGACCTATTGGGAAGACTTATATTTTTACACTTTTAAACCCAGAAATAATTATATGGTAAAATTCTTACATGAAAGTAAGAATACAGTATTCAAAATCAGAGTCAGAATTAATCCCATTTTTCATATCTATTTATTTATTTATTTTTATTTGTCAATTGCTTACAAGATAATAGGTATAAGTAAAACATAGTTATGAATACATGGATACATATAAGAAAAATAAAAATAATAATAAAAGAAACAATAGGACAGGGACGGTAGGCACGTTGGTGCGCTTATGCACGCCCCCTACAGACCTCTTAGGAAAGGGGTGAGGTCATTAGTAGACAGTCTAAGGTTAAAGTTTTTGGGGTTTGGGGGAAAAAAACACAGAGTCAGGTAGAGTATTCCAGACATTGACCACTCTGTTGCTGAAGTCGTATTTCCTGCAATCAAGTTTGGTGCGATTAACCATGAGTTTGTATCTATTGTTTGCTCTAGTGTTGTTATGGTTGAAGCTGAAGTATTCATTGACAGGCAGGACATTGCAATGAATGATTTTATATACTATACTTAGATTGGACCAAAGGCGGCATAGTTGTAGGTTTTCTAGGTCTAGAATTTCGAGTCTGGTGGCATAAGGTATTCTACAACGAGTAGAGGAGTGGAGAACTCTTCTTGTGAAATATTTCTGGACTTTCTCAACTGTGTTTATATTAGATACATAGTGTGGGTTCCAGACTGATGAGCTGTATTCGAGTATTGGTCTAGCAAATGTTTTGTATGCTCTAGTTATTAGTGTAATATTACCAAAGAAAAAGCTACGTAAGATTAGGTTAACAACTCTTAACACCTTTTTGGCTATGTAGTTACAGTGGGCTCTAGCACTTCAATTTGAGATGAGTATTCCAAGATCCTTGCCAGAGTTTGGATCATCAACAAGGTCTTGACTATTCAGCCTGTATTTTATTTTCTGATTTTTTTTGCCAATATGTAGGACAGAGCATTTATTTGTTGAGATTTGAAGTTGCCATTTGTTTGACCATTCTGATACATAGTCAAGGTCTTTTTGAAGGGTAGCAGTATTGTCTGTGGTATTGAATAGCTTTACATCATCAGCGAAGAGAATGCAGTTGCTCTTGATATGATGACAGAGGTCAATTATGTAGAGTATGAAGAGAGTTGGTCCTAGAACACTGCCTTGGGGGACACCACTATTGACAGGTACAGAATTTGATAGGACGCTCCCAATGTTGACCTATTACTATATATTACTATATTATATATTATTATTATTATTATTATTATTATTATTATTATTATTATTATTATTATTATTATTATTATTATTATTATTATTATTATTTCTATTACCATATCTGTTCGAGGTCCTATTTTGTTTCATCTATTACACTGAGATTTTAAAAAACTGGCATATTTGATAGTTAACTTTTCACAATTGGAAACAAATGCTAAACCTTATTAATGAAAAGATGGATACAAATAGAATCAATCAATCAAATAAAGCTGCGAATGAGAAGCATAATTTAAAAGAAAAACAGATACTGGTGGTTAGTTTAATATCAAGGTCTAATTATCATTTTATCTGTTAGAAAAGGTACTCCCAGAGCTATAATGAAATGAGGGCTTAAATTAGAGCCAATATATTAACAGACATTTCTGAGGAATATGCATTTGTATCCGGGGCTGTTCACATAGCTCACTACCACTTTCATCTTGGAATTCAGCCATGCAATCACATCTTTTTTCAAGGCAACACGTTAAAATGCCCTGGTATACAGAGGGAGACAGAGAAATAAGATTAACACATAATGAAGCAACAGTGGCAGAAATATTAGGTAAAAGAGCTGAAAACAAAGCACCACAATGTAAACTAAGAAGTTAAATTGTAGCAATTAATATGTTTTTTTAAAAATGTAATAACATAAATATCAAAGAATTCAAAAGCCTACGCAAAACTTTAATGCAACTGAGAAATAATAGAACAGGCCTCAGGCAAATCTCCCTGGGAGAGTTTTCTAGAGCTGTAAAGCTGTAGAGTAGCCACCTCCTATGGTTCAGCATTCGTTAGTCAAGGCACAGGCAACCCCCAGCCCCAGAATGAGATCAGGGCTCTTCAGTGAAGAAATGTGCCTATAGGTGTTGTGAAGGACTTTTTTGTTTAATAATAAAGAACCTACTGCATGAATAGCACATTGGTTTGGATACAGAATGGATTGAGAACAAGAGAAGATGATATCTCTCTGACATATAGGTATATAGGTAAAGGTAAAAGTTCCCCTTACACATACGTGCTAGTAATTTCTAGCTCTAGTGGGCGGTGATCATTTCCATTACAAAGCCAAAGAGCCAGCGCTGTCTGAAGATGTCTGTGGTCATGTGGCCGGCATGACTAAATGCCGAAGGCGCATGGAACGCTGTTACCTTCCCACCAAAGTGGTCCCTATTTTTCTATTTGCATTTTTACATGCTTTCGAACTGCTAGGTTGGCAGAAGTTGGGACAAGTAATGAGAGCTCACTCCGTTATGCGGTGCTAAGGATTCGAACTGCTGAACTGCTGACCTTTCTGATTGACAAGCCACATTGACAGCGTCTTCACCGCTGAGCCACCACATCCCATGACATATTGGCTACAGTAGTCCTAATTATTTATCATCTTATCTTACCTTATCTTATGCCATCCCATCCCATCCCATCTCTTGTTTTGTTTTGTTTTTTCTATGGCTTCCCATCTCAATCAAATTACTCTGGACAGCTTACAGCTCTAAAATAATAAAACACTTAAAAACACTGAAAACAATCCAAAACTAAATATATACCACAGCCAAAATTATTAACCAATTTAGGTGTATCATTGTCACCTCTTCAATTTGTATGTTTGTCCATCTCATCTAAAAAGCTCAAAACAGCTCAGAAATTCCAAGTTAAAAAAAAAAACAATATGCAAACATATAGAAAACATCCACAATCAGTTTAAAACAAAAACATCATGGTCAGCAGCAGAATCCATTCTTACACTCAACACAAGCATTGTAAAAGCTCCCCACTATTGCTAGACGACACCCCCCCCCCCCGGCACAACAGCAAGTGCAGCCAAAATTACGTACAGGTAGTTCTCGACTTACGACCACAATAGAGCCCAACATTTCTGTTGCTAAGTGAAATGTTTGGTAAGTGAATTTTGCCCCATTTTACGACCTTTCTTGCCTCAGTTGTTAAGTGAATCACTGCAGTTGATCAGTTGTCAAGTGAATCTGTCTTTCCCATTGATTTTGCTTGTCAGAAGGTCACAAAAGGAGATCACATGACCTTGAGACACCGCAACGGTCATAAGTATGAAGCAATTTGCGAAGCACCTGAATTTTGATCACATGATCAAAAATGGGATGCTGGAAAGATCGTGTGAAAATCTGTCATAAGTCACTTTTTTACAGTGTCGTCGTAACGTTGAACAGTCACTAAATGAACTGTTGTACGTCGAGGACCACCTGTATTAATTCCTCTCAATAGTCTATGTTAGGGATAACATTGTTTACCCTAACTGTTTTGGGTAAAAATAATAAATATGGTATCATGGTTTGTTAGTTAAAGTGTGTGTAACTTTAACTGCAAGAATGTAATTAAGGGTGTGGTTGTAAAAGCACTATATAAGAAGCGAGGCAATAGCAGCTCGCTCTCTCTGGCTTACTGATCCCTAATTACTGGAAGGATTGATGACTGCGTTCTTGCTGGAACGGGAGAGAAAAAGGAGTGTTGATTTTTCTCAACGGAGAGAAGATAAAGATTGGACTGATTTATTGTAAGTGAACTGACATTGGCTATTCAACACGGACTTTGCAAATAGAGTATCCCCGACAAGACTTGACTGAAATTGATATATGACTAATGGACTGTTTATATTTGACTATGCTATAATTCTTAAATGGAATAAACTATATTTTAGATAGCACAAGCGTATCTGTATTTTTTACTGCGTGTTAACTAGAAAACTTATCTCACACATTTACCTGTCTTTCTATCTGACTTCGCTGCACGTTCTGTTTAGTTTGTTTTCCTTAACACCTGTTGGGGAATCCAGGCTTAACAGTCTAGGTCTTTTGCCAAATTTCCTACTCCGTCAAGTTTTCAGACTATCAGAATTTAAAAGTCAGGAGCCTGGGTGATTTCTTAACTTAGAAATATTGCCAGGATATATAAAACAAAGCTCAAATGGTAAACCAGTTTATAGCAATAGCACTTAGACTTATATACCGCTTTATAGTGCTTTACAGCCCTCTCTAAGTGGTTTACAGAGTCAGCACATTGCTCCCAATAATTTGGGCCCTCATTTTACCCTCCTCGGAAGGATGGAAGGCTGAGTCAACCTTGAGCCTGGTGGGATTCGATCTGCCAAATTGCAGTAGGAGTAGCTTGCAGTACTGCACTCTAACCACTGTGCTTCCGAGGCTCCTTATAATATATTCAGGGGCAACGCTAGGGTGGAAGTTCACTCTACTTTTAACCTTTTTTTTTTTTTTTGCTCTTAAGAATAGTATTTTTTTCCTTTCTCCCAAAAGCATTTCTGCTTGCCTTTTTATCTAGTTTTGTTCTGCCTCTGGAATGCTTGAAATATATGCATGCATATGAAAACATATATACACATATATGCACCAGATCACATGCATATAACACGAAGTATGGATTAGGTGGGGAAGTTTGACTCCGTAGAAAGTGTTGAAAATTTGCAGTGAGTCAAACGGTTGTAACCATGCATTATTATATTTCATGCATGCCTGAACCCAGATGAAAACTTGTTCTTTACTGATTTTCTGAAAAAGTCTGAAGGCTTTACTTACATTAAGAAAGATATATGGATTTCATTATGTGAATGTAATCGCTCTGCAAGTGATACATAAAATTGCTTGAAAAAACATTAGTAATCTTGTGTTGATTTAAAATGCATGCCTATCAAAAACTAAGAGATCATGCTTATATTTTATTCTTTTCATCTCAGAAAAGTGTTCATGTGTGTGCATACATCTTTCCAGCTTATACTAGAAGATCAGAAATGCTCAACATATACAAACATTTGTGTAATATTATGCTGTGTATTCATGCTTCTTAACAGCTTTAGGGTGTTAGGACTTCTGAAGTGGCAGTTCTTTTAAGCAATCTTATTCATTTTGTTGCACTTTGTCAATAAAGTACAGAAAAATTATATATGGCTCTTCCTCAAATTCCACAGATTACATGAAAAATTATTGAAGATGTTTGTGGGAATGACTAAAGAAATCTCAAAGAAGAATATGATATATGACTTATGTGTACATATGTAAAGTAATGTGGATAAATAAGTATTGTATCTTAACAGTAGTATAGTAAGTAAGGAACTAGTAAATTAGCTACAGATATATCTATGGTAAATGAATCTAACTGTTACTAAAGGTCACATACACTGCTATGATATCGCTGTAAAATGTGAGAACTCATTTCTCTTTTTTTAAACTTTCAAAACTTTGAATAAATAAATTTACTTTTTAAAAAAGAAAAAATTATTGACTAGCAGGGGAATGGTGGAATAACTTGTTTTAATACAGATAATATTTACAAATGAATAACAATAGTTTAGATAAAAGCACTTGGGATGTAAAATCTTTAAATTCTTAAAATAATGCTTTAAAATAATAAATTAATAATTAATAAAATAAAAATAAATACAAATAAATAAATTCTCAAAATAATTATTATCCATTTGCTAACATTTCCTTTCCAGGGAAGGTGCTGAAAAGGCTGATGGCCACACAGTTGCATTACGATCCTGGGGGGAAAAGAAAGATTGATTTGGACTCATTCTAGTCAAAACAAATGTGATTGTGGGGTCTTTACAGGGCAAGAAGTTGGAATGCAAGTGGATTTGCCTTGGTTATGATAGCAATAGCACTTAGACTTATATATCATTTCACAGTGCTTTTACAGCCCTCTCTAAGTGGTTTACAGAGCCAGCCTATTGCCTCCAACAATCTGGCTCCTCATTTTACCTATCTCAGAAGGATGGAAGGCTGAGTCAACCTTGAGCCTGATGAGATTTGAACTGCCAAATTGCAGGCAGCCAGCAGTCAGCAGAAGTAGCCTGCAGTACTGCATTCTAATCACTGCATCACCATGGCTCTTTGATGTTCCTGACCATGCTATTTTTTTGGACTGACTCTGGATTGAGCTATGGGAACTGTAATATAGTGATTTCCTACCTACAAAGCTGCTTTTTGAGGATAGCAATGAGGTTATCATTCGACAGATGTATGTATGTATGTATGTATGTATGTATGTATATGATGGATGTGAAATGTTTTATTTATTTATATTTATTTATGGAGCTTACATCCTACTGCAATCAACTGGGAGGTATATGACTCCTCACATTTGTAATTTGGCAGTTAAATTATGGCATTCCACAAGGTTCCTTTTTGCCCCATATCTCTCAGACAGCCTGAGACTTTATGACTGTGGGAACAGTGATCAAGGAATTTGGAATAAAGTTTGATCAAGGTGATGATGATCTTCAATTATATTTCTCTGTGTCATGGAACCAGAAGAACTTATGCAGGTCCTGGATAAGTGTCTGGATGTGGTGGTATACTGAAAAAGGGTCAGTAATAATTATAGATAATGTAATAATCTTTTCATAATAGTTTATTACCAACTTGATAAAATATAAGCTGTGGACAGGCAGTTAGTTCTCTTATCCAGAATTTAGGGAAATTACCTGGTTTGGATGAGGTAGTGCTTATCAACAAGTACTCCAAAGTGTTCCAAAGATGTTCCAAAGCATTGATTGGTATTATTATTTATTTATTAAAATAGAATAGAATAATAGAAGTGGAAGGGACCTTAGAGTTTCCTTGCTCAGGCAGGAAACTCTACACCATTTCAGACAAGTGGTTATCCAATCTCTTCTTAAAAACTTCCAGTGTTGGAGCATTCACAACTTCTGGAGGCAAGTTGTTCCACCAATTAATTGTTTTAGCTGTCAGGAAATTTCTCCTTAGTTGTAAGTTGCTTCTCTCCGTGATTAGTTTCCACCCATTGCTTCTTGCCCTGATCTCAGGTGCTTTGGAGAATAGCTGGGCTCCCTCTTTTTTGTGGCAGCTGCTGAGATATTGGAATGCTGCCATCATGTCACCCCTAGTCCTTCTTTTCATCAGGTTAGACATACCCAGTTCCAGCAACCGTTCTTTATACGTTTTAATCTTCAGTCCCCTAAGCACCTTAGTTGTTCTTCTCTGCATTCTTTCTAGAGTTTTTGTCAGCTTTTACTTATTGTAAGGAAGCCCGGAACTTTCAGATTCAGTATTACTTAGTTGTGCCAATTACTATCCAAATAAAAAGGAATCTTTGAGAAGATAAATGGGAGATAAATGGGATAAATGGGAGATAAATGAGATAAATGGGAGATTCAGGATACTGTCAGCATTCCAGCAACCCTCCATTCCACCCAATAACTTAGAGACAGACATCTTCTCAAAGGTTCCTTTTTATTTGGATAGTAACTGGCACAACTAGGGAATCTCGAATCTGAAAGTTCCAGGCTTCCTTACAATAAGTAAAAACTACAAATCCATCCCCTGCATCCATCCTCACATCACATGGCCTAATCACCATCCGCCCCAGGTTAAGACTTCCTCTCACTTATGTGCAAAACAACATGACCTTGAATCAGAAAAAAGAATGTTATTTTGTCTACCCAGATATACTCCAAGAAATTCTCCCCTCCCACTTTCCCAGGCTCAAATGTGGCAGCATGGGAGCCTCTGATCTCAACATGGCTTCCAAAGCTGACAATTTTATTGGCACAGAGATAGTTTTTCAGCCTTTTTCTAGAACTTATAGAACCACATCAGTTATGGTAATTCCTGGATAAAATAAGTGATCCCCTAAAATTCATGCATTTGAAAACTTCAGGTTCAGATTATTGCAAACTGCTATATAGACTGGAAGATGGAGGTAGTGCAACTTCTTCAGTTAGATTGCTGAAAGAGGAAACCTACCACAAACAGATTATGCCAAATGCTTACACTACTTATAGAAAAACCTCAAAAGTCTTAGAATCTTAAATATATGGTGAAGCATCAGCTCCATTACATACTTGATTAACTGAAAATCTGGTACAAAAGCCCTCTAGAGGGTGCCATATCTGCTAGCAATGAATTTTGTGTGACCCAAAAGAAAGGTATTCTTAGTTTGAGTGCACAGATCCCTGTGCTGTGTTACTATGTAGCTCTCTATCCATCCAATTCTTGAAGGAATGATGCAACCTGTTTCCATTTTGATGGTACAGGAAGTCCTTGTTTAGAGACTACAATTGTGACTGGGAACTTGATTTGTGAGCAAAAAGGTTTTGCTAAATGAAAGTGAGAATATGATTATGATCCTACTTCAGCTTTCCTTTACTTTATAGACTCGTGAAGGTTGTAAATGTGAGAATTGGTCATAACATTACTTTTCCATCAGTTGTAACTGCAAAGGTTATTAAATCAAAATTACCTGTATTACTTACTATTTTATATACACACATATAGAGGGCAATGTTTTATTTATTGATGGAGCTTATATCCTACTCCAATCAATTGGGTGGTATGAGACTCCTCGGATTTGTAATTTGGCTTTTAAAAAATCCAGATGGGTTAATAATCAAGATTAAAAACACATTGTAGAAACAACTGTATAAAATTGAGAATTTTCAAGACAAACATTTCATTGAATTATTAACTGTTTTCTTTGTAATTCTTTTAACTGGGGATTTTAAAAAAAGTAGTTCAATTGGATCCACACTCTGAGGTCGTTAAACAGTGAAATGAAGGATATAAATTTTATGAATGAATGAATGCATAATTAATTAAAATCAATGGCTAGATGCCATCTAACCCCTTGGTTAATCAATGACTGGTTTTGAAACAGTTTTCCTGACTAACTTCATGATCTAATGTGTTTTTAGATGGGTTTCACATCATATATGATTCCTCCCTTTTCTGCAGTAGAACTTGTGATGCTCATGTGTAGGCTGTTCCCTTGGTAGTGAACAGATTTTGGAACCAGTTACCCAGAGGGACATGTTAGGTGAACAGAGTGATTGAAATGAAGATGTAAAATAGACAGTTGGTAAGTCTTCCAAGCATCAAATGTTATGTGGGTATTTTAGCCAATCTGGCTCCTATTATTTAATATCAACAATGATGCTTATTTTAAACATGGTAGGTTCGGTTGTTTCAAGGTCTTCTATGAAATGCACATCTCCATGGGTGCCTTTTAGGCAAGGAAAGAACCAATTCTTTTTTTTTCTCAGCAAATACAGACACACATACATGTACACACTCACACACACAAACACACACAAACATACAAAGAGACATAAATACGTGCATTTTCTATTTATTTTAAATGAGGATTCTAATAGATGTATCCCTATTATAAGAAGGTAATTATAAGAAGATCACAAAGGTTAAAAGAAAACCCTGGGAGATAACCCACTGTAAATCAGTACAGAGCCACAGTTCTACACCTCATAAAATGTGTCTGCTTCTTTTGAAGTAGGACACCTTGACTGGGTCTGCTCTTTCCAGCAAGATGCCACTTTAACTTCAATTTCCTTATAATAAACTGAAAACACTAGGGTCCAAAACTGCTATAGTTATCAGCATAGCAAACTCTTCCAATGTATCTTTCAACTTGATGTTATTTTAACCAGACACACTCCCAACATACATGTACCAGACTGATTTTTAAAGAATCCACCTTCTACTTATTTGGATGCCATTTTCCTTCATTCAAATGTTTGAAAATTTCAACAGGGTCTCTCTCTCCCTCTCCCTCAGTCCCTCTCCCTCTCTCCCTCCTTCTCTCTCCCTTTCTCCCTCCCCCTCTCCTTTCCCACATCTCTCTTCCTCTGAGTAGTATTTACTTCCAGTATTAGAAAAACTAAATTTTCAATTGCAAATAAAACTACAAGAGTAAAAAGAAAAGCAGATCTGTATGTACACTTCTGAATCCAATTCTTCCCTCCCCTCTTTATTTTCCTCTTCATATACTGGTGCTTGCTTATTTGATAGGGAAGCAATGAACTGCTGGTACTTCAAAAGCCAAGCTCTTCCCCCGTTGAGACACACATATACAATATAGGAACTGATGATCAGAAAAGAGCTGGAGGAAAGTGGGGGAATCCGGGGAAGGGCGGTGGGAAGGATGGGCAACCTCTGTATACCCGAAAAGCCTTGGATGACCTGAGCTTCCTCCCCCCCCCCCGCCGCCCCCTCTTCTTGCTTCATGCGGTAAAACCACGTTGAAGAAAGAGGGCAGTCGCGTACAGCCCATCTCCTTCCATCTGCCTCTACCAGCTTCTGGCAAAGAGAATAATTGGCAATAAATGTTCTGACCAAGGAAGGAACGAATTGCGTCCTGGATTCGGGTGAAGGTAGGTCTGTCTTAAGTTTAATCAGAGCGAGCTTAAGATCGTAGGCAAAAGAGCCCAGCCCAAGACTTCATTATACATGCCGATGGATGACTGATAGGGTGGATTTCCCGACCAATTTGAGACCCCCGGCTGTATTCGGCGTGCGTTTGCGCAGGGAAAAATGGGACTTGATTCCCTTCCTCGGAGCATCTTTCTTCCACCTCTTTCATTCCCCCTCTCCTTCGTGGTGTTTTGGGCTTCCCGTCCTTCAGGGAGAAGAAAGAGGGAGGGGGTGTGAAGAGAGTACGGTGCAATTTGAAATCTGCCTTGCGATAGAAAAACCTACCGCCGCTGCTTAATTCTGTAGGCATTCAAAAAGCCATTCCGAGAAGAATGGGAAGCAGGAGCTGCTGCAACTGGAATTCTCTGTATGTATTTCATTCTGTTGTCAGGCATTGGCGGGAGGAAGGATGGTGCTAGTGAAAGAGGTGCGTGCGTGCGTGTGTTTGTCTGAGCGAATTTGATAGGTACAAAGATAAAAAAGCAGCGAAAGCAAGAAGTTTCGGGCACAAAATGCTTCGCATCGCCCTTGAATCTCTCCATTTCCAGGACCGGAGGAACTCCTTAGGATTGGGGTTTGCGGAAATCGCTGTCCAGGGTCCTGAAATCATAAGTAGCCTAGCCCATGCAACAGGAAGCCCAAACAGGCGAGCTCAGCGAAACATCTCTTTCCTATTAGCAATTATCTCGAACACCGGCCGATCGCCTTTTAAATCGCATTAAACTACTTAAACTCTAGCCGCCTGACTTGCCACCTCTCCTGCCCAAAGTCTGCATGAAAACCAAGAGGTGCCAGAAAAGCACATCAGGACTTTGTCTGCGGTTGCCTTAGAAACTAATATGTTTTTCCCACGGCTTGCATAGTTGTAGCTCATACAGAACTACAGATTTTCCTTTCAAAATTCCAAAGATTAATAATTTTGCCACAAAAGGCTGGTACCTTATTTGGTTGTTTAACAATTCGAGCTTGACCTTTAAATGACATTTTCTTTCTGCGTTGATTTCCCCTTTTTCTTTTTGGTGATGTTTGGAACGGGTGTAGCTTTCTGATCCTTGAGTAAACAACTTGTTTTTTTTTTAAATTACACAACCTATGGAAGTTTGATAACTTATAAGGTTTCCTCAGTCCTGTTCAAATATCAGCATACAGGTAAAAGCCACTTCACCTAGTACATAAAATATATTATCAATGATATACATGCAGATTGTCAAGTATGAATGAATTCAACTGGTCATGTAAATAACTGCCAATGAATAGATCACAATTAGAATATTATGTGAAATGAATTTTCTGTTAACTTCATCTATGATGGATAGATAGATAGATAAATAGATGATAGATAGATAGATAGATAGATAGATAGATAGATAGATAGATAGATAGATAGATAGATTATAGATAGATAGATAGATAGATAGATATTTTATGTTTTGGAAATTGTATTTAAGGACAATTTGCTATTGGCAGCCAATTGATTGTGGTGTCTACTAATCATCTAGGCAGGTGGAGAGGGATACTTATAAAGGAAATGACCTTTACAGTGTTTGGCTGTGCCATACTTTTAGCTGATGATTGTGTTCTGTTCTTTCTTCTAGTGTCAACAGGCTACAATTTACGCCTACAGTGACTTCTATTGCCCCTTTGAGCTTTTGCTTGGAGATTCTTAAGAAGTGAAAGAGTGAAGAAAGTCTGTGGTCTTCTTTATGCTTTTAACCATGTGTAGACAAGAAGATCCCATGAAATTGGTCACTTGGATCTGGATGGTCTCCTGCAATAAGATGATAGGGGTCCTGCTTGTCTTTTTTCCTGCTATCCTCTTGGAGATGGACTTTCTCCCCAAGAATACTGGGAGAAAGGTTTTGGTTTCAGCAGCTACCTCCCAAAGATCAGTAGCCAGAATGGATGGGGATGTCATTATAGGAGCCCTCTTTTCAGTCCATCACCAACCCCCAGCTGAGAAGGTGCCAGAAAGGAAGTGTGGTGAGATCCGAGAGCAATATGGCATCCAGAGAGTTGAGGCCATGTTTCACACTTTGGATAAGATAAACTCAGACCCATTTCTGCTGCCCAACATCACTCTTGGCAGTGAAATTCGAGATTCCTGCTGGCATTCTTCAGTAGCCTTGGAACAGAGTATTGAATTCATAAGGGATTCTTTGATCTCTATCCGAGATGAAAAAGATGCCCTGGGTCGTTGCCTGCCAGATCCTTTATATCACCACCAGATCAGGGCTAAAAAACCCATTGCTGGTGTCATTGGTCCAGGTTCCAGTTCTGTAGCCATCCAAGTGCAAAATCTGCTTCAACTTTTTGATATTCCTCAGATTGCTTATTCTGCAACCAGTATTGATCTGAGTGACAAAACTCTATACAAATATTTCTTGAGGGTGGTTCCATCTGACATTCTGCAAGCTAGAGCCATGCTTGACATCGTCAAACGTTACAACTGGACATATGTATCTGCTGTGCATACTGAAGGTGGGTAAGGCATTTGATTTAATTGCATTGAGCTTTTGTGTAGAATGCCCGTCCAAATCTTTATCCACCTTTTATTCTCAGGATAACCACTACAAATAATTTACATTTTAAGAAGCAATAGCTACAAAATACATACTTGATATTAAATACCTTCACTTGAATCATAGCTTATGTTAAATCATAATGCAGTTGGCTTGCTTTTGGGCTTAACAAGTTGTAAAAGCAAGGCATTGTGGCTTTTAAATCATGACTTATAGCTTAATGTGTATCAAGCACTTTACCTTATTAGGGAAACATTATCGAAACAAGCTATGATTCAACAGTATATGTGATCCACAACTGCTTGGATAGATTTGTACTTGAACTTCCAAGAATGAACTACATTAGATAAATATGGCATTTATAATAATGTTGTTTGTTCACTGCTTAGTTTGAGCCCAAAATAAATCACATGATATATAGACTATATACAAATCCTCTTTTTTTCTTTATGCTGTTGTAAACAACTGAGAGCTGCTAACCAAGAATATTGAAAACAAAAAGGTTTAAACCTTCCCCTTCCCACTTTTCCTTTGTAAAGCTGTTTCCCTTTATAAAGAAAGAAAGAAAGAAAGAAAGAAAGAAAGAAAGAAAGAAAGAAAGAAAGAAAGAAAGAAAGAAAGAAAGAAAGAAAGAATAAGCAATTCAAAAGGAATTTTTTCGGCTTGGGATACTTTCATATGAAGCAGAAAGTATTTGTAATTTTAGGTTTTGTTTGTTTGTTTGTTTTACAAAATAGTAATGAATTTTATCCTTAGATAATATATGGAACTAATTTGTATTTATCAAAGAGTAAGCACAAAAAATCTGGTGTAAATCGACAGCTACTGTTTCTTATTCTCCAAGTTCTTTATACTAAACTATGAACTCTAAAAATAAGTGGTGGTCCTAAGAAATACCTGTGTATCTTTGATTATTTATTTTACTTAAGATACCATTTCCCTTCAGAGAGCTTGAACAACCTCAAGTTTCATTTCCTATTAAATGGGTAAAAGATGTGGAATTCTTCAAAGTTAAAAGTGATACAAACAAATCATTAGTTTTAAAGCTCCCAATTCAAAACTGAGGTGTATAGATTTTCCATGAATATATTTCATTTATTTGTATGAATAAAAATACCTCCCAATGTCTATGTCAATTCCATTTTTTCCCAATGATGCTAAAGCTGTTTCAAAAAGTAAACAATGCATCTTGACTCCAGAAAATTTGTTTTCATTGGGCAATACAATGCTGTAAATATTAATGCCAAAAATACTATTATTCTGTATTATACTATTATACTTATTATATTATTATATTATTATACTATATTAATAGTACAATAGTACACTATTATGTTGCATGCTATTATATATAATTTACTACTATGGTATTTATGTAAAATAAATAGTATAATATACTACTATGGTATTTAGAAGAAAGTAATGTGGGGATAGATTCCCACAAAAGGTTTAATAAAGATGGTTTAATGATATATTCTAATTAGTGGTTGAACTTTATAGTGATTACTAGCAAGAAGATTCATAGAAGAAACTGATCAGAACTTAAAGGCATTTGTCTATAGGCGTGTCATGATAGAAAAGATAAAAAATAATGCAGTTTATTGTGATGTCTGGTGAAGATGATGATCTGTCTGGAAAATTTAGGATTGGTCTTGGGCAAATAATTTTGGATTTGCTTTTACATTCAGTTTCACAATGTTCTCAGTACAGTTTTTTTCCATAACTCTTTAATCAAATTCAGTCTGGATGAAATAAGTGACAAGTTTTGATTTCCTGTACCTTTTCCAATCTGACATTCTCTAGATATGTCGGGACTGTGTCTCCTAGAAGTCTCCACCAAAGACTTTCAATATTTTCAAGAGCAGAAAATCCTGATCACAAATCTCTCATATGTATTTCCATTTTTACCCTTAGAGTATAAGTGTTTACATAACACAGAATACAAAATTATGTTATGTTGTATCTTTTCAGAAAAAAAGGGGGTGGAGTACAAGCTAAAGTTGGCATAATGCAAGCTAGAGATAGTACAAGTGGGTTTTTCCCCCCTTGAATTATACTTCAGTGAATTTCGTACGAATGCATGGTATTTTCACAAATGAAGAAGTTGTAAAGCATTATGTATGCTGATTTAGAAGGAACCCTTTTGCAGTCAAGGGGGCTTCTCAGATATATTAATGCAGAAATTGCCCTTATAAAGTGATTCTCATTTCAGTGGCTTGTAATGTAAGGTCTAAATGCTTGTTTTGCAAGTCCAATACTCTCGTCCCCAATATGCTGACTTCACACAAAAGTGTGAAAGAAATCTCAGTGCCTTTTTATTTTACATAAAAGAAAACATTCAAGAATTAGTCATCTCTGTAAAGCAAGTTAATTAACCATGCCAATTTGCTGAGGACACTGGTAGTTAATTTTGTAAAAATAATAATAATAATTTCCTTTTGAAATTACCCTGCCATAAAGAAATGCTGCAATATGACATCTCTATAACATCTGAATTAAAACCTTAATATCAGAATCTTTCCAGATGAGAGGGGAAATGCCATTCTATTCTTAGTGGTTTATTAGTGCTACCTCCAATTTAGCAAAAGAAAAAGATGACTTGGCTTGCTTCATAATCTTGATATGATCATTTTTATACAGGCTATAAAACATTGGAAGTCATGGGGTTGGGGGGCACCTAAGAATTTTCTGTTGAAATTGTATTTATAAGAAAATCCTGTGTTAGGATATGTTAGTAATTTATATAGTAGTGTAACAAAGCTGACAGTGAGAACATATAGGAAGAAATCATATTTCATATTTTAGGCTACTTTTCAGTTTTTGGGGCTTATAATAATACAATTCATCATCATCATTATAATTAACTCCTGCCATTCCTCTGCTGTTACAAAAGAATCTTTAGCTAGAGGTAAAACTGAGACTTGCTATATTTACAGCACAGCTATAATTTCTTTGAATGCTATATTAGATTATTCATGATCGTAGTTTTATAATCTGTACCTGATATGTTTCAAGTACCTAATATATTACAGTCACATTCTTACAGAGCAGTTGATTGCCAGATGGCTCAACTTGGGAACATAGAGAATTCCTATTTGCAACACTTTTGAAGATCCCAGTAATTATGCTCTGTACCATACTACTTTCTCTTTAAATGAAGATATTTACATTACCACTACATTTTAATCATTTTCCATTTTAACAAAAGTAAGGAGTAATGCTTCATCTATAATGCTGATGGAAGATTAGGTCCATGTTTTTTAAACTTGCGGAATGTATCTAGAGTCATGATGTCCTTCTGTCTGAGGTTTTGTGCTTATTTTAATTCCGGAACTCCACAGGAATAAAGACTAAAAAGATACTTGCAGACATCCCAGAAGCTGTGTCTTCTCTCAGTGATTCTGACTCAGGTTGCAGAAAGCGGTGTATTGCTGGATTAATACCTCATGCTAAGTCTTAATGTGATTTATTTGGTTTTGGCTGTAACGTATCAGGTGAATTCAGTGATTGTGAACTTGTATATTGTTGAATTCAGCCATTGTGATTTATTTAATAAATTATGGAAAAGCAAATGATAGATTAACGTGATATTTGAAGCCAAATTTTGTGTAGCTTGTAATCCCGAATCAAGGTGGTTTTCCCCCACCCCCCAAATTATAGGATAGCTTCTATTAATAACAGCATGTCTCATATTATTTAAAGGATCTTATCTAATAGAAATATTAAGCAACCAAGGTTAGCTTGTGGTATTTACAGTAGCTGCTGAGTAGCAGGATATTACAATGTTTCCTCACTATCCACCCCAATTCCACTTATAGAAACTGGTCTGTAAAAAACCATTTTTTATTTCAACATAGATGATGGAGTACTGTTCTCCATCTTAGCCAATAAGCAAATAAGCTTAGATCGTATAGGCAAGAAAGTTAAAATACATAGTTCTGACCTTCAGTAAAGAAGAATGCTGTGAGGGCTAGACATTTTAAAAACCTCCAGATGCCTTTAGACTCTGAATAAAGGTAGGAGGAGAATACAGGGATGTTGAATTTAGACAAGAGAAAATTATTTTGATTCTCTGCACTTGAACATTTCATTTGGTAATCTATCTTTGACGAGGCTGCATTTGCTCTTCAGGCACAAATTCATTGACTAATAATCCTCCTTGGCTCTACTTTTGACATAGACAACCATGTAAAATCAATGGCAAGGTAGCCTGTTATCTGACAGAGCTAGTAAATCAGTTGTGACCTTTCGTGGAGGAGAGACACCATCAAGGTTGGATTATTGCAATGTGCTCTTCATAAAGTGGCCCTGGAAAATGACACAGAAATTGTAGCTGACTCAGAAAGCGGTGGCATAATTGGTGAATAACACCACTCAGAGTCATCCCAGTGTTGACACAGCCATACAGATTGCTAGTTGCTTTCTGAGTCAAATTCAAATTCACTTTCACAGAGTTTCGCAGAGTTTGAACTGGTTTAAGCTCAGGACTGTTTCCTCCCACACACTCCATTTTACCCAGGTTCTGTCATGGATATGTCTAACATATATACAAAAATCTGTTTATTTGCAGATAGAGTCTATTTGTGGAAGCATTACCATTGGAATTGAGGCAGTCCTGATGTTTATTATAATAGAAGACAGAACCTAAAACATGCATTTGGCCCAAGGATTTTTTAAAATCTAAATCTACATCTAGATATAGCATTGACCATCCCAGGCATCTCTCCCTAATCAGAGAACCAATCCTACAGGTCATGCTCTGGGGTTCTTGGTACTCTCTGAGTTTGTTTCTTTTCTTGCAGACATTTCATTTTTAAACTAGGTAATATCTTCAGTGTACTGAATGAAACATCTGCAAGAAAACCACCAAGCTCAGAGATCACCAAGTACCCCACAGTTCAACTCTGAGTTACAGATATTCTCTTCTATTGATAGTTCATATTTTCTCTTTGTCCATAAGACATATACTTAAGGTGTGGAGGTAACTGCTGAGCATAAAGAATGTTTGCATTCAATCATTTATTAAATTCTGTTAACGTCAGTTTGCATAATAGAGAATATATATGTAGATTCAGTAGGAACAAGATCTGAATTATTATATTTCCTTGTGGTGTTTATATTGTCTTGTCATTTGCATTAGATTCCATCTTGTCCCCAGTTTTTCATACTGTTATTTTGTTTGAGGAAATAAGTCAAATGCATTGTCCATCCTCACAAGCTCTCTCCATTGCTGTCTGAATACTCAGGCTATGGAGGACTGGATTAGTGTATACATCAATGTACAGAAACAAAAAGTGTGCATAAATTAATGTGTTAGGGAAAATTATGGAATGTGTCCATATGTATGCATGATCTCATTTCCAGGGAAAATATATCTTTCAGCATTGCTTGTGAGGTAAATATATCTACATACTAAAAGATGGGTTTTTTTAATTGTATTACTCTACTTCTTCCCAAAAGGGCAGAAATATATTAAATCATCCTTGCATAACCACAACCAGCCAAACTGAACACAACTCCCCAGGCATGTGTTGTGGCTTGTCAGATGCTTGACAATTCCCAGTTCCAACCAAGCAGTAAAATCAGGTTATTTATCACATACTGTTGTGCTAAAAGAAATGGCTGGAGGTTGCATTTAGTTTGTTGGGTCACAGGCTGTGGAGATTTTCTTTGAAACATCTCGTGACCTAAAACAAAGAACCTAAACCACAAGAGGCTAAAAAGCAGAACTACCATATATTGCATTATAATTGTATTGTATTTCAACCGAGGCTTAGACAGGAACACATTCTATTTAACCATGTGTGCAAAAGAACAATCTCATCATCCCCCATAAACTCTGTGTGAATCTATACAACTGCTCTAAATTCCAGACATCTGTGAGGCATTACTATTGGGGCAGCAGATGTCCTGTTATTTTGGAACAGCACAAGAATCCAAAAGTGACTAGGATGGGAACTATATTAGTGAAGCAGCATGATATGGGAGGAATTCTATACCGTAGTTTTGCTGTGGAACAATGACTAATAAAGGTACATGGTATGGATGGAAACATTGATATATACACACACACACCCTTTCTCATATGCCCAGCTGCTCACCTTGTGTTTAGTACAAAGATCTGAAAGAGGATGGAAATGAGATTTGGCTAAACTTTACAAACTTCCTGTCTTAAATGGTTCCCAATCAAAGGCAGGTTTACAAATATTTTGACAGTTGAGGACAAATATATAGCTTGGCCATAAATTGCCAACCAATCATGGACCACCATCAGAGACATCAAAGTCTTAACCAGGAAACTCTAATCTTATATGAACATTAAATACTACTACAGCCTCAAGTCGATCACATTAAAAAGTGCATAAATAAAAATTGCACACATACAAAAAAAACTTTATACAAAAGTTAAGAAATACATATTGCTAATACTTGTCTCCTCAGGATTTTTTTCAGGTGATTTCTTCAAAACTCCAAACACATACATCCAACTGGAATCCTAACTCCACTGATGCAAATGGACATAATTGAAGCATGCCCCAAACAGGTAAGTCAGGAAAACTGAGCTATCTGCATAGTCATGTAGACAGATAGTCATGTATGTCACTGAGAGAGAAAGACAATGTGTTAGTTTAGCAACTGTCCCTTACTCCAAAGGCAGCAATTCCCCATCCACACAGCAGCATGGGGAGTATGGATATGGCTCATTAACAATAAGTCCCCAATGTTAGGTAAGCTTTCTCTGTGCATCTCTGAAGGTAGTGAGGGAACACAGCTACTCTGGTTAGTAAGCACCAACCTCTCTAATAAAAAAAAATGAACAACTAGAACACTTATTCATGATTAATTTTAATTTGTAGGGTCGGAACAAAAGTATGTGGAGCAAAATGAATAGTGATGGAATGCTAATACACATGCCTTGGGTAAGTTTTTTTTTTTTTATTAAGTCTCTATGCTACCCATCTCACTGTCAAGTGACTAAGAGTATTGACTTTATTACTCTATTATCTATTATCTCTGAATGTAGGCCAATCTTTAAATGTAGGCCTCAGGGGGAGGGCCACTGGAAGAATGGGGAACTTGATTGGGACATGGAAAATGGAGAGGCAATCTGCTCTTAGTCCATCAGTGGGTGAACTTTCATTTAGAGCAACTGTTTGTACCAGCCATCATGCTTTACACTTCTTTGATTTTCCTTGTCACTTAATAGGCAGCTGCCAATTTTCTGCCAGACAGAGAATGAGGAAATCTACATGAGAAAGAGCAGCAATTCAACTGATGAGAAGACATCCATTCTTCTGGAAGCTGTCAACTCTACTCTCTCAAAGCTTCTGTTCTTTTTCACAGCACAAGAACATTACAGACCCAGTAAAGCTTACCCACCTGCAATCTGTTTGTCACAGCCAGAGGCAGAGGCACCTGAAAGATGAAAAGGCCTGGTATCTGAACCTCTATAAAATGCCTGTAGAATCCACCCCACTACTGATGTTAATAAACCTGTGACCATATTCCGATAACTCACTAAACTATATTGTAATCTGGCTTAATGTGTCCTCTGTACCTGAACCAGGGTCCTGATCTCAATTTTAACTACAACATATAACCATGGTTCGGTCTAGATTACTTTACCTAAACCATAGGGCGGATGTCATTCAAACCTGGATGGAGCATTTATTAATAGATAAATTCTCCCTTTAACTTTCATTATTATTACCTTTATTATCAGAGTACAACATATGTACAATAAGATAAGCTGAGCCTCCCTTCATGCACCCCCCACCCCAACACAACTCACAGTGAGGACAGAAGTCCCTAACCCAGTCCCAATCTTATTACACTATGTGACCTTGTTTCACAACATGCCAGCTCTGCATTTCCATTCAGAAGTCTGACAACCCATGGATAGAAACTATTCTTCAGCCCGTTGGTGAGGCTGGCTATGCTTCTATATCTCCTACCCGATGGTAGAAGTGCTGACCGGGGTGTGAATCATCCCTAAAAAATTTCCTCACTCTTCTCTCATGGCATGAAATCAGGGAACAAGAATGACAGTAAGACAAATCTCTGCTGCTCCCAATTGGTTTTCAGTATTCTCCCAAGAGCAATAGAAAGGATAGGAAGGGAACAGCCTTGCCTCATTATGCTTGTAATACCTGTGACCTCGGGTGGTCCGTCAACTGCTTTTTGTTTCTTTAAAAAAGTAGTTGATCAGCCAACAGAATGGGGGTTGAGGGACCAGCTGAAGAGGAGAAGAGCTGGCAAAACTGCAGCCAACTGAAGTTAGCTATAAACTGGCAATGTTTCTAATAGATAAATACCTCACCTGTGGTTAATACTAAGTGATCCTTAGCATATTGTGCAAAAACAGTATTTGCTATTAGCTGTGCTAATGCAGCTTCTTTATTAAGCAGCAGTTGTTTTCACAATAGAATATATTCTGGGAGCTGGTAACACTAGGTTATTTATTTATCACAGTTGCCTTTCATCTCTGAGCATCATACAGATGGTTTTGTCACCAAGACCAGCTGTTCCCAATCTATATATTTTTTGCTCGTGGGAAGGGTGGGATTCAAATTTCTTAACAACCGGTTCTGTGGGCGTGCCCTAATTTGTGGGTGTGGTTTGGTGGTCATGTAACTGGCTGGGCATGGCTTGTATGTAAATATTGTAAATATTTCTGTAAATATTGCATTTTTTAATTAAAAAAGAGCAACTTTTACCCAAAACGAGGCAAAGTAGGCAGGCAGATTGAGTTGCCTGCAGAATCACAGAGTCACTCACAGATCTACCTTTCTGCAATCTGCTGCCTGAGTCTGCACTGAAAAATAGGAGCTTCAGTCCTAAGGAAGGTTCAGCTCTGCTCTCAGGACAGTGGTGCGATTTGCTGGTTCTCTGAACTTTGCAGAATCATAACAACCAGTTCTATAGAACTGGTCCGAACCAGTAGAATCCCACCCCTGCTTTTGAGCCTCATTTATCTCTTTACCACTATTAGATGGAAGATATTAATGATAAATGTGATCATTTTCAAAACTTATTTCTTTGGAAATTAGCATAAAGAATGAGGTTTGACAGTGATGTCAGATGATCGTAAGTCTGAACAGCCCCCTTAGAAACTTGCTTGGTCCCTTACAAATATAGCATTAAGAACCATGACAAACCAAAAACAAGAATGGGAAGAAAGCTCTGCCTTGTAAATGATCTTCTTCCTGCTTAATATAACTCATCCTCAATTCTTTATTTATTTATGAGCTGTGGTGATGCAGTGGTTAGAGTACAGTACTGCAGGCTACTTCTGCTGACTGCCAGCTGACTGCAATTTGGCAGTTCAAATCTCACCAGGCTCAAGGTAAACTCAGCCTTCCATCTTTCCGAGGTGGGTAAAATGAGGACCCAGATTGTTAGGGGCGATAGGCTGACTCTGTAAACTGCTTAGGGAGGACTGTAAAGCACAGTAAAGCAGTATATAAGTTTAAGTGTTATAATATTTAAGTAACTGCCCAAAAATGCAGTTCTAGGCAGCATACAATAATAAAATAAAATAAATAAAATAAAATAACGAACAAAAAAACCCTAAGCAACAATAGTGGAATGGATACATATCCAAACATTTTCTGCTTTCCAGGATAAGCCTACCTAACATCCTTGCCCCAGTGCCTGCAGGTATCTAAAGCATTCTTGAAAGCTAACAGGATTAGGATCAGTCAAAAAAGGCAGGTACTACAATTGTTAATATAGCTATTAGTAAAGTTCATTGGTAAATAAGTAGTGGATAACATCAAGAAATCAATGGGATAGCTATGTCAAGTTTCATAAGACTAGAGGTTTTAATCTTTCTGCTCTTTGGTAGTAGCTGCAGAACTGCAGCTTCAACAATTCCTAGCTAAACCACTGATATGGAAATCAAAAGAACTCAAACATCTGCAAAATCAAATAGCATTCCAAAATAAATATGTGAAATTAATTCCATCTCAAAGAGAGTTACTGTAGCACACAACCACATGATATTAACTAATACTACAACATGGAATTGTCCCTATGAGTTAACAAGTACTGATCATGAGTTTATCTGTTTGATGCAGGCATATAATAAACATTTTTGACTTCCTTAAAGGGCTGGCTGGCCCCATCTTGCTGCAAAATGTGGCAGCCCTTAGTACTACTACATTCACGTAGGGAGCACCGAAGCACTTCTGGGCTGAGAGGATTAGTCAGTGACTTCACTGTTGGCCAGGGATAGCCAGTTGGGGGCTCCTTTCATGTCCCTTTAAATTGCCCTACTTGTGATCACCCACTTTCAAACTGTTCAGTTAGGAGGAGCTGGAGCAAGTCACAGTAGCTCATTCCATCACGCTTCACCTGGGTTTCAAACATGGGCTTGCCAATCATCAGCCCAGCGTCCTAACCACATGAGCCACTGCACTCCTCTAGACAACCTCTGAGGAGGTGGGTATTACTGGATTACAAGTATGATATACATACATATACATATACATATACATATACATATACATATACATATACGTATACGTATACATATACATATACATACATACACACATACATACATACATATATATATATATGCAGGTCTTGGCGTGTTCGGGTCTTTTCCCGTGTAAGATTGAGAGTATCTTGGTGATGTTTCGATGAGGTCCCACTTGCCATCTTCAGGCTGGTGATGTCGAAACGTCACCAAGATACTCTCAATCTTACACGAGAAAAGACCCGAACACGCCAAGACCTGCATATACATACATACATACATACATACATACATACATACATACATACATACATATATATACATATACATATAGGTTTTCTTAAGTTTTCGCGGGTACTTACATGTATGGTATTCAGCTTTGTTCGGGTACTTTCCCACGTCATTATAGTTGTGCTTTTAAAGTTGTAGCAACATTTGATAATTCTGTGGCTGGGGTTTTCTATAGTGGCTAGGGTTTTGGTGCCATTGAAGTTGAATCAATATATATATATATATATATATTCTTAAGTTTTCACGGGTATTTCTTAAGCTTTGTTTGGGTATTTTCCCACGTCATTGTAGTTGTGCTTTTAAAGTTGTAGCAACATTTTGGCAGAATCTCATCTGCCATCATCAGGCTTCTGTATTGTGTTCGTCTGTGAGTCAGACTATCACAGCTGTTTCAGTTTTAAATTTGGGGCAGCCTACTGCTGTGCCAGAATGGTTTTTTCTTCATCCTGATCGGTTATATATATATATATATATATATATATATATATATATATATATATATATATATATACGAGTATGTACTGTACATGGCCATGTACATGTTCAGTGTCTGTGTGTGTAAAATTCAAATTTGTAATCTGCTGGTTGATGCAGGGAGAGGTTGTGCAAATACTGAAAGAAAGAAACTGCAAAACAAATAGGAGCTTCACAGCTGTTAAATGTATATTTGAAGTTAAGCCTTTAACTAAATCAGCATGGCATTTTCCAAAACTACTGTAAGTTAATCCCAAGAAGTGATGGATTCAGGAACTGTTGATGGTCTGATTCAAGTATTATTTAATTTCCGCATCCATATGCTCAATGAAAAGCCATCAAGTAGCTCCAAGCTTCAACTTTGCACAGATTGTGAAGCCCTTTTGCTAACATTTAGGGACTTGGTCAAGACAGGAAGTTTCTATAGGAGTTGCAAAGAGAGGGTTTCTAGTCATGAATCTCTGTATCTACATTTCTATGGGCAAAGATTGTATTCTGACAGACATTTGTGATAGATGATAGATAGATAGATAGATAGATAGATAGATAGATAGATAGATAGATAGATAGATAGACAGACATGTATAAATAGACAGACAGACATGTACAGATATGTATGTATGTATAGATAGACAGACAGACATGTATAGATATGTATAGATAGATAGATAGATAGATAGATAGATAGATAGATAGATAGATAGATAGATAGATATGATAGAATAGATGGGTGTATGAAATATTCAATGCAAATATATCTCTACACATGTACGGAATTACGTTATTTAAATAACTCTTGTACAGGGTTAGTGTCTTGCTTGATAAGGGAAATTGATCAAAAATATAAATAATTCAGAAGTAGGCCTTATTCAATAGGACTTATCTTTTGTGAATATAATTTAAGTGCCACCCTTGCAGTGCAAAACTATACTATATCAGTTTATTGACAACTAGTTTCTATTTTGTTGTTAGGGCTGACTATGTAACAGTCTATGAATGCTGTGATAATCAACAGATTTATGACTGACAGTACAATATGCGCTAGAGCAGGGGTGGGCAAACTTTTTGGCTCGGGGGCTGCATTGACTTTTAAAATTTGACAGACGGGCCGGGTCAGCACAAGATACGATACATATAAAAAACTGCATTTGTTAACAGTACATATCAAACATAAACAGAAAAAAGCATTAAAGTATTAACATATTTTAATGAGAACAGTGTTGTTGATCACTCATTTTTGCCAGTGCATCGAAGTCTGGTTGTAATTCTGTTGTGGCAATTCTCAGAACAGATCTGAGGTGTTCATCACTCATCTGGGATCTGTGGGGTGCTTTGTTGGTGTTCATCACACT
The DNA here is from genome assembly GCF_049901735.1 of Notechis scutatus. Taxonomy (NCBI): domain Eukaryota; kingdom Metazoa; phylum Chordata; class Lepidosauria; order Squamata; family Elapidae; genus Notechis; species Notechis scutatus. The sequence goes on along the minus strand of NC_142009.1, from coordinate 87,958,940 downwards.
AAAAGTCTGTTCACACACATATGTAGAGCCAAACAACACCAGCATCCTCTGTGCTATCTTTTGGATGTTTTTAAATTTGGCTGCACTTAATGAAGCATAAAACTCATCCAGTTTCAGGGAGTTGAACTTCTCCTTTAACACCATATCACATTGGAGATCAATCAGTTCCAACTGCAACTCCTGTGGTACCGTTTCCGGGTCTTGTGAGAAGGGACATGACACCAGCTGAAGTGCCCAGTCAATTTTCTCAAAATCACAAAACCAACGGCAGAATTCTTCATGCAGGTCATCCAGTGATTTCCTATATTTTTTCACATGTTGCGGGGCCTCTTTTAACGTAGCCAGTGTGGGGAAATGAGCAAATGACTTGTCTGACATTTGCTTCGAAAATAAAACTAGCCTGGTTTTGAAGGCTCTGATGTTTGCTTGCATTTCATGCACAAACTGGTTTTTCCCTTGTAGCTTCACATTCAGCTCGTTCATGTGTGTCAGTATGTCCACAGTAAAAGCTAAATCACAAAGCCAATCTGTGTCATTCAGCTCAGGAAAATTGTCAGTGTTCTCAAGTAGCTCCAAAAATGAAATAATCTCCTGTTTGAGCTCCCACACACGTTGACATACTTTTCCCAAACTTAATCAGCGGACATTAGAATGGTAAAGCAAGTCCCTGTGATCAGCGTCAGTTTCTTCAAGAAAATGAATAAACTGACGATGATGAAGTCCCCTTGCTCGAATAAAGTTAACGAGTTTCACAACTGGCTTCACTACGTGGTCAAGCTGCAACACGGATTTACACAGTGCTTCCTGATGAATTATGCAGTGTAGGAAAATTACCTCCTGCTCAGGGTTGTCCTCTTTCACCCTGTCCTGGATTCTTTTGAGCATCCCGACGTTTTTTCCTGTCAGATTTGGTGATCCATCAGTGGTAACCATATCACATTGGAGATCAATCAGCGTACTCCAAGGTAACTTGTGCCTCTGTATGACCACTGACACGCTGTTAAATAAATCGACTCCCTGTGTTTTTCCTTTCAGGGATTCCATAGCCAAAAACTCCTCCGTTATCTCGAAATTTTTATTAATCCCTCTGATAAAAATTAAAAGCTGAGCGGTGTCCTTTATGTCATTGCTTTTGTCCAGTGCCAAAGAATATAATGTAAATGACTCCGCTTTTTTGTTTAGCTTGCTAGTTAAGTGTTCGTCAATTACTTCAACACGGCGAGTCACTGACCTGCGTGATAAGCTAATTTTTTCAAATTTGTTCTTGCTCTCGGGACATAAAATACTTGCTGTCTCTACCATGCACTCTTTAAGAAATTCCCCTTCGGAGAAAGGCTTGCTGGCTTTTGCTAGTTTGAATGCCAGTAAATAACTTGTCTTCGTGCTTGCTTCTTGGATGGAAATTGCTCGGTTAAAGGTGCTTTGCTGAGCCTGCAAGCTAGCTACCAACCTATGAGCAGTAGCCGTACGTTCTTGCGTTGAAAGGTTTCTGGCGTAATTAGCATGCTTGGTGGAAAAGTGACGGCTGATGTTGTATTCTTTGAAAACCGCAATGGTTTCTTGGAAAATAAGACATACAGCCTTTGAGCGGACTTCAGTAAAAAAGTATTTAGGCATCCATTCTTTATTAAACACCCGGCACTCACTGTCGACTTTTCTTTTCTTTGACATTGCTGCAGATGGGTTCTGATCTGACCAGTAGAAGAAGAGCGATAATTGGAAATGGCTCGGGCTCCACAAAATCAAGTCACTGTGCCTAATGTGCAGACATGATATTCTTCCTATTAAAAACACAACATAGATAGATAGATAGATAGATAGATAGATAGATAGATAGATAGATAGACAGATTCTTCCCCTATGAATAAACGACTGTGTCTGTGTGTGTGTGTGTGTGTATGTATGAATGTACCCCCTCAGCTTACACAAGTGGGCCACTTATAAGATAAGAAATAAATAAATGCCCACCCCCCAAAACATAACTCCTCCGGTGCCCACGGATAAACTGTGAACCACCAATTAGTAGCAGGGCTGACCCTCCCTCTTGAACCAACATCTAATTGGGGGGAGCAGACCGGCCTTCAGTCTCTTGCAAGAAACTGCTGGCTAACCCTGCAAACCACTTGCCGAGGTGTGTGTGTGTGTGGGCTTTCGCCTGCCTTTCCCCCGCTCCAGCCGCCAGTTGCTCCTTGGGGCGCAGCTCTTAAAAGCCTGCTCCCAGCACCCAAGCAACTTCCCAGCAACTTTCGGCTTCCTTTTAACTCGCGGGCACTCGTGCCTGGCCCCGAGCCGCATGGCAGCCCGCTCCAAGCAGCCCGCCCCACCCGGGCCGGGTGGAACCCTTCCCGCTCCTCGGCAGGAAGACGCTCCAGCCTGCAAACTTTGCCTTTGCAAAGCCCTGGAAGCCCCGGAAACCCGAGCAACTTCCCAGCAACTTTCGGCTTCCTTTTAACTCGCGGGCGCTCACGCCTCGCCCCGAGCAGCACGGCAGCCCGCTCCAAGCGGCCTGCCCTGCCCGCCGGGCAGAACCCTTCCCGCTCCTCAGCGGGAAGACGCTCCAGCCTGCAAACTTTGCCTTTGCAAAGCCCTGGAAGCCCTGGAAACCCGAGCAACTTCCCAGCAACTTTCGGCTTCCTTTTAACTCGTGGGCGCTCGCGCCTGGCCCCGAGCCACACGGCAGCCCGCTCCAGCAGCCCGCCCCGCCCGCCGGCGGAACCTTCCGCGCTCCTTGACGGGAAGACGCTCCAGCCTGCAAATTTTGCCTTTGCAAAGCCCTGGAAGCCCCGGAAACCCGAGCAACGTCCCAGCAACTTTCGGCTTCCTTTTAACTTGCGGGCACTCGCGCCTGGCCCCGAGCCGCACGGCAGCCCACTCCAAGCAGCCCGCCCCACCCGCCGGGGAACCCTTCCTGCTCCTCGGCGGAAGACGCTCCAGCCTGCAAACTTTGCCTTTGCAAAGCCCTGGAAGCCCGGAAACCGAGCAACTTCCCAGCAACTTCGGCTTCCTTTAACTCGTGGCGCTCATGCCTGCCCGAGCCGCACGGCGGAGGGAATCCCGGAGCGCCGCCGGGTTGCCTCCTCCAAGCAGCCCGCCTGCCCGCCTGCCCGCGGCTTCCCTCCGCCACGCGGCTCGGGGCCAGGCGAGCGCCCGCGAGTTAAAAGGAAGCCGGAAGTTGCTGGGAAGTTGCTTGGGTGCTGGGAGCAGGCTTTTAAAGTGTCGCCTGAGCAGGACCGCCAAGCCGGGAAACGGGGCACCAAGGCAGGGCAAGGCTCCACCAGCAGCGGCCTAGCTTTAGGTGGCTCCAAGCAGCCCGCCCCGCCCACCAGGCAGAACCCTTCCCGCTCCTTGGCGGGAAGACACTCCAGCCTGCAAACTTTGCCTTTGCAAAGTTTAAGCCTGGAAGCCCCGGAAAAAAAGGGGGGATCGGCGGGGACTCACCTTCGGAGAGGTCGCACTTGAAGGTGATTTCGAACTCCCAGCCGAGGCCTTTGCAAATTTCTTTTCTTTCCTACCCCTAGATCGCTCCGCACTGTTTTGCAGCTTTGGGAGCCACGCGGCACAGGGCAATACGCCACGCCCAGCGATTTTTTTTCAGGGGCGGGCCAGATTGGACAGACCAACGGGCCGGATGTAGCCCACGGGCCGTAGTTTGCCCACCCCTGCGCTAGAGCATCATGTGAGTTCTGGCATTTATGTCTCACAAACAAAAATCATAGATGATATCAATTCAAACTATTGATGACAGTATCCCCATAAAGGCCCAAACTGGGGACTAAAATATGGGAGGATACCTCATCTGTGCAGATAGAAGATGCCAGGCAAGACTGTCATGTAGAGCATGAGAAATTCTGTGCATTGGGTTGTTTTGATGGTCTTCCAGTCTTTATGCACTTTATTCCAGTGTATAACAACATACCATGCATTGTATGGACCAGACTATATACTAGTCAAAGAACTAATGTCTTTGTGAACTTATAAATTCAAGAAAGAAGACCACAAAATTTTGATGTAGACGTAGAGATGAACAATAGAATCAGAGGTTCCTTGTACATATATAATGGTTAATATATTTTGCCCATAGTGGGTCATACTAGGCAGTATATTAAATGTGCCAAAATGTTTGGAAAAGCAGTATTGCTCCTGTTCAAAGCAAACGTTTGTACTTCAAAATTGTAAGGTTCTACAATTTCAGCTACTTCAGTCTTTGCCATGTCAACATCAGAATGATATTCTGGTCCAGAAAACACATTTTTAACTAGACTAAGAAGATTACACATTTGAGTCTCTGAATACAAGAAAGAAGCCTCCTTCAAGCTACACTAAAAAATAATGAGAAAACTCAAAGTACAAGTATAAAAGGGTGAGAAAGTAAGGTTTTTGTTGTTTTATTTCTCGTTGTTGATGATGGCTATTCTAAACATAGACTGCATCATATCCAATCGTAATAGAAATCAATTCTCTCTGCTTTTGTAACATATTGTGGTGTGGGATGACTTTTAGTGAAGTGAAATGTCCTGGATCTTACAGTCTGTCTTTTCATCTGTAGCTTGCTCCTGTTTGGATGATTTGCCTCAGTTGAAAAAGAAAGAAATGCCATTCCATTCGTTTCCTTGCAAGACGATCCTCATATTATCCAATCCAGCAATCCAGGAGCACATGGCAAAATGAGAAAGGAAGCATTTCATTTGTATCTCCCTGGTTGTTTTTCAAATGTACTGAATAATATATAGAGGGGATTAACTGCAGCCCAGGAATTTCTTATGTCTTAATAAAAGACTCTTCCTGTATCTTTTGGTTTTTAGTTCTTGTGAAGGCAACATAATAAGTACCTTCAGCTCTGATCCTAAAGGCTGGTGCACAGCATTTTTTTAAAGGCTGTAGTAGATTTAAGCATCTGGGAGCATACTCTAATAATAAATTGTCCTCAACTTCCTATAGAAATGCACTATAACAAATATTTATATATATATAAAACCTTTGCCCGAATAAACCTATATCTTACCTGCCATGCCTGAACTTACTACACATTAACTTGCTTTAAATTCATTGCAGAGAGTTCAATTATTTTAGCTAATGTTGAAACAGGTCTAAATGGATGACATTCAATAATCAGTAATTCAATAATTTCTTTTTTCAGAAAGCACCAATTCTAATTCCATATATTGGCTCTAAATGTGGTTATTAATGTTTGATATTGACTTTGGGTTGTATATAAAGTAATACAATTACATGTCCTGAACAGGTAGCAGGAATGTGTGTGTTTTCTAGTGTCTATAAATTCTGTATAGAAAAACATCAGTTTATAGTTACTTCTTGTCTTTTTTGAACTTGTTTATCTTCACAAATTTTCTTTCCTTTGAAAAGGGTATTTGTTGAACCAGAAAAAAATAGGTTTAAATGTGTGGCTTTATTTGTGAAATTCAGAAGTCATAAAATAATATTCAATGTTTTAATTGATTTGAACTGCTGAATACAAACAGGTGCCTTTATTTTTTTGCGGGGGGGATGTTAAAGGCAATTTAGAGATATGAGGCACTTTTTTGGTCTGCTGAGGATTCAACATTGTTGTAATCAAATCAGATCAGATGAAATCAAATTGTTTACTACAGCCATAAAACCAGATACAGTAAAATATCCAATAATAGAATTGTTACACACCTCTCTAGATAAAAACCAGAAAAACAATGAACATAATAAGATCTAAGGATAAATAAGAACATGTACAATAAAATTAGAAACAGCATTATAGAAAGTGATGAATCAACAAGTATCCAGACTTAGTTAACAGTGCAAAGTATTGTACACACGGTTGCATAAAACTGGGCAACTTGGGAGGATAATTTTGAGACTTTGTCCAAAAAAGTAACAGTCAATAGAAATCCCATTGCCTGCTTGGAAATTTATTCAAGATCGGATAAATGAGGATTTGTCTGGCATCCTTATATAAAAAGTACCGTAGTAGCATATGGCTTAGATCTTCCATTGACCACCACCTTATGGGCGTAACCAGAGAGACTAAGCACTACCCTTGGAACTTCCCAAAAGGACTACAGATGCTGAAGCAATGTATCCACCTTGGCTAAAGTGAAAGCCTTACTCCATTTTAAAATTGTACAACATTGCTGGTATCTATCTTTTCATATTGGATAAAGCTAAATGGAGATGGGCTTGAGTCATGTGATAAGCTCTTTGATTATTGAGTGGTCAGCCAATGAGTGTTATTAGATTGGCAAAACCTGGAAATCTCAGCACTTCAGGGAATGAGGCTTTGCCGTTTATGTCCTTCATTCTTTTGATAGAAGTTCTTAAGGTTGGGGTGGTGGTGGCTGAAGCGGAGATTGGAGTGAGAGGGAGAGCAAAAGGAGACTCATATTTGTTGACTATCCAAATAGGTCTGAGATACCATGCTATCTTGCATGTAATGCAGACTATTTATTTATATTAAATTGTATTTATTTGTCAGACCTGCCCCAACGTAGATCCTTAGGAAAGAAAGACCCTTGACTCCATTTGGTTGAAGTGATAGATTCTTTTTACTAAAATTAAGTGGTTGCAGCAAAAGTAGAACTAGATCTAAGTATTCCCACACAAAAGGTTACATTCTTTCTGTTTCCCTGGCCCTCCCTCCTTGACCAACAGTGTCCAATAGCATCCCATTTTGATGTTTTGGGAACTGGTTTGATGCCAGATGTTCCTCAATGTAGTTTCACATTCCATTCCCAGGCCAGGTGTCCTTGGTGGCTGACTCATTCTAGTTTGAAACCTCTGGTTCCTCTCAACTTGTCTTTCTCCCACACCCATCCATTTGTCTTCTCTTTCCCAGCCTGAACTTCCCCAAATTCCTCCCCCCCACCATTGTGGTTTATGGCATTGAACCAAAACAAAGAAGCTGAAGATAGAACACCTGACAATACCACAATACAATAGCAGTACTACCCATATACTGTATCCTATATGACTGTTTAAAGAAAGTACATAATGCATTATTTCCAAAAGAGCAAATGAGCCATGAAAACAACTCCATCAACCCAATAAAATAAGTAGTCACAGGATAGTGGATTCCTTGATCTTAGTAAAGCTTTCCTTTTGGGGTTCTGCTGTACTATAGCAATTGATTTTTCCTTTAGCATCTAACATAAATTCCACCCCTTCCAATATTATGGGTGTTTATTAGGATTTTAGCTGTGCAGAGGCCACATATATACCATCTTTCAGTGGTGGGATTCAATTTTTTTTACTACCGGTTCTGTGGGCATGGCATGGCTTGATGGGCATGGCAGGGGAAGATTACTGCTAAATCCCATTTCCTCCCCACCCCACTAACTTGCTTTCCAGCTCCGTTCTCCTCTGCAGGGCAACCAAAGAAAACCCAGCTGATCAGCTGGGACTCAGGAGGCAGAGAATATATGGGGGTGGAGCCAGTCAGAGGTGATTCTCAGAGGTGATTTCTGCTAGTGGTTCTCCAGAACTGGTCATAAACTGCTGAATACTACCTCTGCCATCTTTAAACAATTTTACTGACAAGGTCACACATATTTGGATCATTTCCCACTTGTTAAGCAATATAAGAAGAAAAAATTAATCTTTCTGATTTTGTCTATAAGTACAGGAATAGACAGATATGTACATCCCTTTGTTTTTTTTTTAATGTAAACCACACTTTACAAATGCTTTGAAGTGTTTGTTAAAATCTTATTGCATTTGAACAATTTTAACACTTTTCCCACAGTGTTAATTAGCACATGCGAATCCCACATGCAGTGTTTTTGGAAAGCAATATGCATATGACTTGTCTTTTATTGGACACTTGTTCTTTGGAAGTCTGAATCATCAAAGTGGAGCAAAGCAGCTTGGACACACATTGTAGAGACCTTCTAAAGAATAGGGAGAACTATATTGTTGAGATGGTTACCAACCAAGATCATTCAAAGGAGTGTGCAAGCTTTCATATTCTCCAGAAGTATTCATCATACAAATCCCCAAATTGAGCCAGCACCAATGAAAGAAAAATGTGTAGGGTTGAATTTTGGAGTACTTGGTGCTCTCTGAGATTGGTTGTTTGCTTGCAGATATTTCATTACTCATCTAGGTAAACATCAACAGTGTGAGTGAATGTGATGTTTGCTCCCTGTTTATCTACAGTAGCTTGCCTTGCCTTGCCCTGCCCTGTATGGCTTTTTCCTCTTGGTAGTTCTTTGATTAAGGTATTGTTTTCTGCCTGATCATTGGTCTTATGTTAATCCTTGCTTACAGGCTGTTGCAGTGGTGGTATTCATTTTTTTTTTATTACGGGTTCTGTGGGTGTGGCTTGGTGAGTGTGGCATGGCTTGGTGGGCATGGCTTGATGGGAGTGGCAGGGGAAGGATACTACAAAATTTCCATTTCCACTCCACTCCAGGGGAAGGATATACTGTAAAATCCCCATTCCCTCCCCACCCCACTAACCTGCTTTCCAGCTCCATACTCCTGTGAGGGCAACAAAAGAAGAGCCAGCTGATCAGCTGGGACTCCAATCAGCTGGGACTCAGGAGGCAGCGAATAGATGGGGGCAGGTTCAACCAGAGGTGGTATTTACCGTTTTTCCAAACTACTCAAAATTTCCGCTACTGGTTCTGCAGAGCCTGTCAGAACTGGCTGAATACCACCTCTGGGCTGATGAGAAGGATATATTCTAATCTTTTGTTTCCTTCTTAGCTGTTTAATTTTTTTTTAATGGTGTGCAAACATTATCTCTACCAGTCCATTGATGGCTTATTTGTCTGCATGCTAAGCTTCAGGATTTCCCTAGCATTTTTTTATTTAGCTTGGTCCTAGGGTGCTCGTAGATTCCCAGGTGAAACTGCGGTTAGTCTGTCCATCTGCTGTGCGATTCAGGAGTTTTCATCATGTCTTTGACTGCTCGTTGGTTTTCATAAATACATTCTACCTCTCTGTCCTTTATCATGGCTGTTACAATCCTTACATTATATGTAGTAGATGACTCCTGGGCTTTTTGTTGTTGTTATTGTTCTTATTTGGAGTACTGGGTCTCTTGCTTTAGTTAAGATATTTTGGAGATTTCTTTCCCCCATCTTTATCTTGTTCCATTTTACCTGACAAAATTCGAAATCTTTATATACTTTGTGATTCATTTGGACGGGTCCTAATAAAGTTCTTACCTGATCATGGGTTGAATAATGTTATTAAACCAAGTTAAATATGCACAAATATAAAGATGAAATCTACCTTTATATTTGAGATTATGAATGTTGCTTGTCAGAAATAGTAAGTTATTTCCTATTATTTTCATAGCAGCCAGCACATGGATTTGCAAATTTGTCTGATTGTTATTAGTTAAGAACTATTTTTCATCTTTGTATTTATGCATACTAAATTTGTTCTTGTTGAGAAACAATGATTAATAAATTGCTTAAAGGGAAACATTTGAATATACAGTACGTATGTTAATATTTATATTTCTCTGACAGATAATATTGCCTTGCAAAGTGTAGCTGCATGTTTGCATATTGTAACAATGCTAAGTAAGACTTCAGGAAGTTGAGACCTAAAGTGTTATAATATTTAAAGGGAGGGATTATGGGATACAAATGAAGGGCTTAAAAAATGTAAACCAAGTTAAAGCAGTTGCCATTTACTTGTTACACTATGCAGAAAACCAATGGCTTCCTGATACGTTATCCCTACTTTGAAATTCAGAATGGGCCAGTGGTGGGATTAATTTTTTTTTTTACTACTGGTTCTGTGGGTGTGGCTTGGTGGGCGTGGCAGGGGAAGGATACTGTAAAATTTCCATTCCCACCCCACTCCTGGGGGGAAGGTTACTGCAAAATCCCCATTCCCTCCCCACCCCACTAACCTGCTTTCCAGCTCCATTCTTCTGTACAGGGCAACAAAAGAAGACCCAGCCAATCAGCTGGGACTCGGGAGGCAGATGCGGGCGGGACCAGTTAGAGGTGGTATTTGCCGGTTCTCCGAACTACTCAAAATTTCCGCTACAGGTTCTCCAGAACTGGTCAGAACCTGCTGAATACCACTTCTGGGGCATCCTCCCATTTCCCTGGGTGTTACAAGTAGGAAATGAAGCCCAACCTCTTAGGCTCCATTGAATATCATCTTCTCCAGAACTTGTTTCATTCATTCATTCATTCATTCATTCATTCATTCATTCATTCATTATTCCAGCCATTCATTGTCTCTTTGGAAATTAAAGGTAGTATAACAGGCTCTGTCTCCCATTCTTTTCAGGTTGAGACAGAGTGACTTCCCCAAAGTCAGCCATAGTTTCTGTGGCTGAGAAAGGACATAAACCTGGAACTACCTAGTCTCAATCCAATATCTTAACCCTTATGCCACATTGATTTGTATTGGACATGTGATGCTCATACAGCAAATAGGAGATTGTAAAGAAGCTTAGCTGGATCCTAAGAACAAAATTATACAGTTTCAGGATTCAAATGTGGAGCATAATATATCTAAAAAGGGAGTTGCCTTGATGCTGGAAGCCTGTACAGCACCTATAAAGTTCCTGTACATTCTGATACCATTTCCAGAATTTTCTTCCCACCAACTCCAAAATGCAATGGACTGGCTGCTGAATTTGGTGGCAGATAATCAGAAATAATTTTTATTTACTCAGAAAGCTTTGAGTTATGTGGCAAAATATCAAGACTAATTTTTTAGGAAAAAAAACAGGATAATTTGCAGGAAGAGCCTTGTCTAAAATTAAAGCTGATATATATGTATTATTTTAGCTTTTAAGTTACACCTTTTGCCTTTTTAAAAACATGTCACAGTGACAAAATGGATTGGTCTCAGCAGTATAGATGCTATTTATTAATATAGTCCATGTATGGACTTTTTTATATCGGTCCCCAACCACCAAATCTTATCCATATCCATAAACTCTTTTTTAAAAAGGAAAGTAACAGCTGGGAAGCTGTCAAAGATATTGGTCCCCCTTTTGTGCAGTGCTTTTCTAATCTTGTACTACCAGCAGGTGGGGGTATTTTCTCCAGGATAAAGAGGAAAATACCACAGCTGGAGGTGTGCTCAAAACTTCCACTGCTTCATGGGAAAACTAACCTCTTGACCTCAGAAACCCCAGAAAGCTGAGGGTAGAAAATGTGTCAGCAGATCCCTAACCACATCAAGCTGCTTTTCGGTGTATTGGCTTGTTTTAACAAGATTGACAGAAATCTTGACTCAGAGTGATAGGAAATATTAATGAACGGGGGATTGCTTCCCTCAGCGTCTCAGCCAAGGAGAAAATAGCACATCAAGGAAACAATGGCTCATTTTCAACAGGGTGACTCTGCCTTCCTGGCAGAGGAAACAAATGGCAATCCTGTCAGTATGAAGGTAAGGAATCCCCATGGTCAGGGGTGGGATTCTACCAGTTCACACCTATTTGCTAGAACCGGTTGTTAACATTCTAAGCAGTTCGGAGAATCGGTTGTTAGAAGAAATTACTGGCCTAATCCTGTAAGGTAGGCAGGAAGGAAACATTCTGGAGTTGCTTACAGAAACTGCCTCTCCGTTAACCCTTATTACATTCTTGGCAGGACTAGACTTCCTGTCTCAGGAACGTCTCCGGAGTTTTTTTCCCCTCTTTGCTGGTGTGGAGTGACCATTCAAAGTTACAATGGCACTGGAAAAAGTGACTTATGACCATTTTTCACACTTATGACAGTTGCAGCATCCCCACAATCATGAGAGGCCAGGCAAGGAGATGTGTGCCTCGATGTAAGTGATATTGAGTTGGCCACACCCAGCCAACAACATGACCACCAAGCCATGTCCACCAAGCCATGCCCACCACCTAAGCCATGCCCACAGAACCAGTTAAAAATTTGAATCCCACCCCTGCCCATGGTCCAATTCTTGGGAAAGGGTTTGCCCACCCTAACTCTTTTTTTAACTAGTGTGCATGTTTATCCACCTGAGCAGCAGATACAAAGGAGTAATAATACAGGTGGATTAGAGCAGGGTTCACCAATCTTTTGGACCTCAGGGACCACCAAACTCATAATTTTAGATCCCAGGGACCACTAACCGGTTCTGTGGGCATAGCCTAATTTGTGGGTGTGGCTTGGTGGTCATGTGACCAGCTGGGCATGGCTTGTATGTAAATATTATAAATATTTATATAATTATTGATTTTTTTATAAAAAAGAGCAACTTTTACCAAGAATCAGGCAAAGCAGGCAGATTGAGTTGCCCACAGAATCACAGATTCATTCAGAGATCGATCTCTCTGCCATTGGCTAGCTCAGTCTTTCACATAAAATTTGCTTGCAAGCAAACTCATAAAATTTGCTAGCAAGCAAACTCACAAAATTAACTCACAACACATCATGTATGCAAATATTGAATTTTTTTATAAAAAAGAGCAACTTTTACCCAAAATCAGGCAGATTGAGTTGCTCACAGAATCATTCAGTGATCTATCTATCTGCCATCGGCTAGTTCAGTCTCTCAAATTTGCTTGCCGTGTGTCTGCACTGAATTTGCTTGCAACCAAACCTTCAGTCCTAAGGGAGGTTTGGCTGTGCTGAGCCGACGATCTAAAGACTAGCTAGAAAGCAAGAAATCCAACCATTTCCTGCTTCCTAGCTAATCTAAATCTCCCAGCACAGCAGAACAAATGATGGTCGGAAAAAAGGAAAAATAGCAATTCAGCAGGCAAGTTTACCAGTGAGTGGGTGGAAGGGTTCCCATGGGCCATGTGGGCCGCGCAGCCTTGTGTTTCTGCGCAGCCTGGATTAATTGCTTTGCCGCGGCCCACTGGTGGGTGACTGCTGGATTAGAGAGTACTGTGCAAAGACACCCCCAAATGGTCTGCAACAGCCTGGTTTTGCTTTTTAAAACACTGCTGGCAAAACTAAATGACTACTGTGGAACAATGTTACAGTGAACTGTACCTGAGAGGGGAACAGAGGTCGTATTCAGCAGCTTCTGACTAATTCTGGAGAACCGGTAATGGAAATTTTGAGTAGTTTTGAGAACTGGCAAATACCACCTCTGACTGGCCCCGCCCCCATCTATTCTTTGCCTTCCGAGTCCCAGCTAATCTTTTGTTGCCCTGCACAGGAGAACAGAGCTGGAAAGCAGGCTAGTGGAGTGGAGAGGGAATGGGAGTTTGCAGTAACCTTCCCCTGGAGTGGGGTGGGAAGAGATATTTTACAGTATCCTTCCCTTGGCACGCCCACCAAGCCATGCCTGCCACTCCATGCCCACCAAGCCACGCCCACAGAACTGGTAGTAAAAAAATGTGCATCCCACCACTGGAGGGGAAGGAGGGATTTTATAGTGACTTGAACCTACTCACTATTTATATTTTCAAACAATGCCTGGGGCAATTATAGAAACCTTGGAACTGAAGATACTACTCAAAAAGGAACTTTGGTATCTGTTTCTTTTAACTGAAAGAGTACTTTAAAATATTTTTTTTAAGTCAAGTCATGTCAGCAGGCCTACTGCTGTCGATGGGCACCAGGGTCTCAGAGGTATAAAATTGCATCTTAGTTCAATGGCATAGAAAAATAGACCATATTGAATCATATCTCACTTCCTTTAAAAGACCCTTTTGGCCGACAAATAATATAACACATGCAGTTTAAAATAATAGAAAGTCTAATCGAAATCAGTAATCCATCATCTTCTCATATTAAAATTCCAGTACCCAGAATTATTACCACATAAAACATAAATTCCTTTTAAAAGTTACTTCTAAGTTCTCAATAAGAAAAGCTGAAAAAGTAGAGCAAGCTGAAGAACTAGTGACCTACTAAGGCAAACTTCCTTCCATCTATGTATTTTGGCTGGCAGGTTTTGGTTTTTTGTAATGTAGATAGCATTAGCACATTATTTGGTAGCAGGTTAGGAAATTCACACTTTAGAGTGGCAGAAGTTTCCAGAAACAGAGTAAATAAAATAGGAATCTTATCTTTTATTTCTTTTGTAGTCCAAACAAAAGATCCTTCTCCTCACTGGGGAGAAATTTGTCCTCCATTATACCACCCAAATGAGATTTTGAAGAAGGATTTTGAAGGAAGGTTTTCTTCTAAACCTCAACAATTAATGAAAAGATCAAATATTTTCTTTGCTCCTAACAATTATCTTTACTAACTGCATTCTAAATGTTAAATGTAGATTAGATGCTAATATATATAGGTTTTATATTCAGTACTCTTGTAGTTAGGTTATTTCGAGTCCTGTATAAACTAGTCAGCAATGGGGCAGAGGATAATTAGTTTTCACACAACACTCTGAAAATGGCTTTGGATTAAAATACCCTACACTGGTCATCAACGTTGTGCAGATTCCAACACCAAGTCAGTTGGACATACTAGTCAGTTTCCAAGCCCTGCCCAGTCAGTTTTCCAAGAGGAAAAACTAAGCCTGTGAAGAGCAGAACAGATGAAACAACGAGCCTCTCACTTACAGAGGTCACTATCAAGTCTTGAACAAAACAATACCTTAGAAATACTATAGCATCCAAACCAAGTGGGAATCCTGCAACTATTGCGTTGTCAAGAAAGTTTGATGAAATATCAGACAAAGCTGGGGAAAGTGTGCAATTGGCCTTTATAACTCTTAAATGGCAGCTCTTGACTTAAGATGATTGCATAATGCCAGAATCACCAGGAAGAAGATAGCCCTGATTCAGGGGTTGACTGGGTGAAGCACCTTTGGTGAATAAGGCCTTAACTTTTGGCAACAAATTGCTCCTTAAACAAATCAAAGTAAGATATATGGTTAGGAATTAGTAGGGGGCAGGGAGCGGGGTGGGATTCTACCGGTTCGCACCTATTTGCTAGAACTGGTTGTTAACATTCTAAGCAGTTCAGAGAACCGGTTGTTAGAAGAAATTACTGGCCTAATCCTGTAAGAAAGGCAGGAAGGAAACATTCTGGTGTTGCTTACAGAAACTGCCTCTCCGTTAACCGTTATTACATTCTTGGCAGGACTAGACTTCCTGTCTCTGGAACTTCTCTGGAGGTTTTTCCCCCTTCCTTTGCTGGTACTATGCTTGTGTGGAATGACCATTCAAAGTTACAATGGCACTGAAAAAAGTGACTTATGACCATTTTTCACACTTACGACTGTTGCAGCATCCCCACAGTTATGAGAGGCCAGGTGAGGAAATGCATGCCACGATATGAATGATGTTGAGTTGGCCACGCCCAGCCAGTCACATGACCACCAAGCCATGCCCACCAATTAAGCCACGTCCACAGAACCGGTTGTTAAAAGAATTGAATCCCACCCCTGGCAGGGAGAGAATCTCACAAGACAAATAGAGGTATAAAAATATGATGAATTAATAATTACATAATTAAGATTTTGTCTGGCAGCTTGGTGGGAAGAAATGAGGGCACCACCTGTCTGATGAGGGCCATTTTTAAATTTAATTGAATTTTACTTATTTTTTATATATTGGTGGCACTCATTTTCCTCGTCCGAATTTTCCTTTCTTAACTGACAGCAGTGATATCTCTATCTTGTTCTGATCCAGGATAAAAGAAATTTACAGCCCAACCATACAGGCGTTGCAAGGGCCACACCTCTTTTTCACCTGGTTTCCCTTACCTTTATAATGTTTCCCTCTGTTCAGGGACAGATGTCATGAATGCAAATCACATGCAGGAGTCCAGGTATTAAGATGGAGACTGTGGCTTATAATCCATCTGCTCCCTCCTCTGCAGTGGGAAGAACTAGTGCGCCATTATTTGAAGGCATTGTGTCATATCTGGATAGGACTTCTGTCACATTAAATATTTCGGGTAGTCCAATAGCTCTTGCTTCACTTCCTTTCAAATGAGAAAAAAAAATGCTAGACATCAACCTGACTATGAATATTTTATTCCACTTGAGCTGATATACCTAATATAGAAGAGCAATTGAATAATGCTATTAAGGGCATTGGCTGAGGAAACTTAGAAATGAAAAAAGGAGTATGATAATGAAAAGTATGCTTTTGATTTTTGAAAACATTCATTTACTTGTTTGTAAACTTCTCAGTGTCCTTAACAGGGTTGTGGGGATGAATGAATGTCTTCTAAGAACTCCACAACTGAGTTAAGTGATCCTGTTCAGGGGTCTCCAACTTTGGCAATTTTAAGACTTGTGGACTTCAACTTCTAGAGTTCCTGGCTGAGGAATTCTGGGAGTGGAAGTCCACAAGTCTTCAAGTTGCCAAGGTTGGAGACTCCTGATCTGGTTAACTCAGAGGAGTTAATTACTGGTCCTCCAGGTCCACTCACACTATACGAATAATTCAGTGGTGGGATTCAAGTAATTTTACTACTGGTTCTGTGGGCATGGCTTGGTGGGCATGGCAGGGGAAGGATACTGTAAAATCTCCAGTCAGAGGTGGGATTTGCCAGTTCTCCGAACTACCCAAAATTTCCACTACCAATTCTCCAGAACTGGTCAGAACGTGTCTGGAATAACTGTCACACTTCTTTTAGCCAAAGTCAGGCACAAGGAACCAGAAAAAACACAAGGAGTTGATCAGAGTGGTATATGTCTTGCTGCTCACCATAGGCAGGAATTTCACCAGACAAAAACACTCACTATTGGTACTCCTCAACTTACAACCCCACAGTTGACCCTAAAATTTTTGGTGCTAAGTGAAACAGTTGTAAAGTGAGTTTCCCCTCCCCCCCCATTGTATGACCTTTCCTGCCACAGCTATTAAGTGAATCACTGCAGTTGTGAAAATTAGTAACAGTGGCAAAGTGAATTTGACTTTCCCGTTGATTTTGCTTGTCAAACGGTCGCAAGAGGGGATTGCGTGGCCCTGGGACACTGCAACTGTCATACCTATGAGCCAGTTGCCCAATATCTGAATTTTGATCATATGACCCAGTGGTGGGATTCAAATTTTTTTACTATAGGTTCTGTAGGCGTGGCTTGGTGGGTGTGGCAGGGGAAGGATACTGCAAAATCTCATTCCCTCACCACCCCACTAACCTGCTTTCCAGCTCCGTTCTCCTGTGCAGGGCAACAAAAGAAGACCCAGCCGATCAGCTGGGGCTCAGGAGGCAGAGAATAGATGGGGGCGGGGCCAGTCAGGGGTGGTATTTGCCGGTTCTCTGAACTACTCAAAATTTCCGCTACTGGTTCTCCAGAACCGGTCAGAACCTGCTGAATACCACCTCTGATATGACCATGGGGATGCTACAATGGTCCTAAGTGTGAAAAATGGTCATAAATCAGTTTTTTTCAGTACTGTTGTAACCTTGAACAGTCGTTAAACAAATAATTGTAAGTTGTGGACCACCTGTACCCAACTATTAGATAAACACTGCAAAGTTTTAGAGAGGATGTTCTTTCATCTGTTTCCTCCCTATCAGTGGCTAGCCAGCCTTTTCACTCCTCCCCTCAACTCAGCTCCAACTTGCACCACAGTTAGGCAAAGAACTGAAACAATAGATTTCCCAAGAACATTAAGACTCTGAGAAACAGATTTATTGTAACAAAATCCATGATGCTGCCATAAAATAATTCCAGCCATTGCTGTGTATCATATATGGTACACAGTCTATGCAACATAAAGACTAGAAGTTACTCTTTCAGAGAGTGTGGGAGTGGCAATTCCATCTGGTTCTTGTTTTCGTAACAAACTGACCTGGTGTTAGGCTGTTTGTTTGTAAGTGTGAGATAATTTGATTTCACAACTTGAGTAGAGCAATGATTTCCTTCTGTCATCTATGATCCAGACTTAGCATTCTAGTTTTGTGGTTGCCTTGATTTTGATGAAAAGGGGACAGAAACAGTAAGGAAGACATATGACCAATAAAACCACTTATAGTAACTCAAATCTTAATGTCTATGGAGAGTCTCAATAATCCAGGTCATGGTTCTTCCAAAGGTGTTTTCCCAAAGGCAATTGGACTTTTTAGGTTATTTTTCCAAGAAATTTGCAATATAAGGAAAGGCAAAAAATAGGACTGCATACTGGCTAGAGCCCGATAGTTGGGAAACAAAATGGCAGTAATAGTTTATATGGTTATTTTATTCAGTAGGGTTGCGTTCTTGTTTCCAAAGAAGGAGGGATGGGTAAAATTTGATTAGATACTTTGAATGGATCAGTTCAAGAAAGGACTTTAAAGTAAAAGAAAAAAAAATTGCATCATGGATACCTTGAGGTCAGGAAGGCAAAATAGTTGTGAGTATGAGAAAACACTTTTAAAGACACCTGCCCTATTTCTTCTCATCTGAGTTTTGTGGCTTGAAACAAGCACATTAATGCACTTTCTTTCACTTTATGTACGTATGTTTTTCTGTCTTTTGCAGGAGACTAGTTCTCACACCATTGAGAAACTGGCATGTTTGTTCTGAAGCAACTAACTTACGTGTGGAATGAAAGAGCAGAGGGAGATCTGAGTGTACCGCACGTGAGAATGTGGTTGCTCAATAGACTTATTTTTAACTACACCCTAATTTTTGAAAAAATGAAACATAGGGAATATGTAGTTTTAAAACAAGGTAAATTCCCATAGGGAATATTTAGTATTCCCAGGAGTGTTGTGTTATTATGCCTATGTTAATATCACTTTATAGTGCCTTGGTAAGGCCACACCTAGAATATTGCATCCAGTTTTGATCACCACGTTGTAAAAAGATGTTGGGACTCTAGAAAGAGTGCAGAGAAGAGCAATAAAGATGATTAAGGGACTAGACAAGGCTAAAACATACAAAAAATGGTTGCTGGAACTGGGTATATGTAGTTTGGTTAAAAGAAGGACTAGGGGTAACATGATAGCAGTGTTCCAATATCTCAGGGGCTGCCACAAAGAAGAGGGAGTCAAGCTATTCTCCAAAGCAAACTAATCAAGGAGAGAAGCAACTTAGAACTAAGGAGAAATTTCCTGAAAGTTAAAGCAATTAATCAGTGGAACAACTTGCCTCCAGAAGTCATGAATGCTCCAACACTGGCAGTTTTTAACAAGAGTTTGGATAATCATTTGTCTGAAATAGTGTAGAGTTTCCTGCCTAAACAGGAATTGGACTAGAAGACCTCCAAGGTCCCTTCCAACTCTGTTATTCTATTCTATTATTATTTCACTTACCATGAAATACTAATGCATAACAAAGCTCAGCGACCAGTTTCATAGTCAGCCTGGATAAAAGAATATGAAGGTCAAATGCTGAACTAGGTTCTCAATGCCCAGGCCTTCTTGCCATATTCCCTTCTTATCTTCTTAACAAGGGCACACAAATTACTCAAGATTGAAGAAACACAAAGAACCATGCGAGCACTCAACTCTTTTTCTCTCAAAGCTTTCATGCCATGCATATTCATCACCCATTTGAGATACCCTCCATCTTCATATTAATTCATATTTGAAGGCAAAATACATATATTTAGTATTTAAGCCACCCTCAGGTATGGACAATCTGGCTTCCTCTGCCATCCCCTGACTATGAAAGAAAACAGGAATTATGATTTCTTCGAACAGTGCATTAGTTTGGAAAAGTGTTTGGCAACAAAAATATAATGATTTCTTAGAGATATACATAGAAGATCCCATGCACACCTTAAGTGCCTAAATTTCAGTGAAGCTGCTTTTACTAAAGGGGATGTATGAATACATATCGTTTTGTGTGCCCCTTTTTAAACTGTATCAATAGAGAAAAATAGGAGTTTCTATAATTATCTGAATGTACGTGATATATCCACACTGAAGAAACCATCGTCTATGAATAGTCAAGAAAAACAATTCCAATTTGTGAGATATTTTTCTGTGATGGAACTTCAGAAAGTTGAGCAATGTTGGTCAATAATCACCAGAAAAAAAATAGAAACTATAATTAAAATAATTTCTTTTATCAGGATTAAATTACTTAGCTGAGTTTCCTTAGAAGTGTACATTAAAAATAATTTAGTTCCTGCAAAAATTGATAGACTCATTCATGTCGAATATTGCTGGTTTAGTGAATGAATGTAGTCATTTTGCTTAATACATCACAATTTATGGCTGAATGTGACCTGTGTATCAAATTCATGATAGCAAATTCCGAATGTGGCAGAACTGTGTCCTTCTTTCAGGTATTTTACCTTGTTTTAAAACTGCATATTTAGATTTAAAGACAACAATTTACATAAGTCACCTAGTAGAATTTTATAGGTAAGCCACAATTTAAACTTGTCTTAATGTCTTAGAATCAAAAACTAGTAAGTTAGCAATTCTACTTTATTATTTATTAATTGTCACTACATGTATAAATATAATATGCTCTATGATCCATTGAAGCATAGAAAAAGAAGAAAAGACTTGCAGCAAAACCGGCAAAAATTATGCTGCACATTAAAAGAATAACAGATTAATTCTTGGCTAAGATGCAGCAGGGCTCCATATTTTTGCAGCAACAAATCAAATCAACAAATCATGTTTGTGTTGAAAAGTCTTTGCATCGACTATGTGAGTTTTAGTCCCCAGTATTCCAACTCCTGGATGTAAAGGAATAGAACAGCAGAGTCAGTTCTGTATTCTGCCTATGCAAAGCCCAAAGCGATGCAGAACAAGGAGAGCTCTTCATTTCTGCTCATGTTATTGGGCAGGTTTGCTAGGAAATAGGCCAGGAGCAGCCGCTCAGGAAGATGTCATAAATCAGGTATTGAGGAGAGCATCTGAAATGTCACCACAACCTTATTGTTTTCAGAAGGAAGGCACTAGATTTCCCCCTCATTCATTTTGACAGACGATCTGCCCGACACCTACAACAAAATGTGACTCCGGAGAAGTACTTTGGGAAATGAAAATTAAGACATTCTTTTTCTGCTCACATTGGAAAGGCAATAAAGAGAGCAATTCATTATGAAGAAACTGTTTCCTAGTAATGGATTACTTTTATCCAGGAATGCTGACTGTGGGTTCATAACTAAAAGGAAGAGATGGATGAAAAAAATGAAAGGCTTCTCTGTCTTTTGTTAAAAACTTTTTTGGACTGTATGAGACTTACAGATGTCCCCAATGTTTATTTTTTTTGTGATCAAGAAGCTTCTCTCCTGCGGTTACAAACTTTAGATGTTTCTTTTGCGTACGTTACTAACCCTACAGCACTCACAGAATTTCAACACTGGATAACAGATATTTTTGTACTTTTCTCCTGCAGACTTCATAAATTGTCTGTATAGAGAACTCAGGGTGATTTTTCCTCCTCCTCCTCCTCCTCCTCCTCCTGCTCCTCCTCCTCCTCCTTCTCCTGCTCCTCCTCTTCCTCCTCCTTCTCCTCCTCTCCTCCTCCTCCTCCTCCTCCTCCTCCTCCTCCTCCTCCTCCTCCTGCTCCTCCTCCTTCTCCTGCTCCTCCTCCTCCTCCTGCTCCTGCTCCTCCTCCTGCTCCTCCTGCTCCTCCTCCTCCTCCTCCTTCTCTCCTCCCTCCTCCTCCTCCTTCTCCTGCTCCTCCTCCTCCTGCTCCTCCTCCTCCTCCTCCTCCTCCTCCTGCTCCTCCTCCTCCTCCTTCTCCTCCTCCTCCTCCTCCTGCTCCTCCTCCTCCTCCTCCTCCTCCTCCTCCTCCTCCTCCTCCTCCTCCTCCTCCTCCTCCTCCTCCTTCTCCTGCTCCTGCTCCTCCTGCTCCTCCTCCTCCTCCTTTTTAAGTACCTATGTTCATACCCTGATCATCAACAAGTTATGACTCCTTTTTCTTGGTTTCCACCTAAAAGCCCCTCAAGCCATGATTATCAAAAACTGGTGGCAGAATTCCCATAATTTTATATTGGAAGAAATAGACATTAAATACCTTAAAAAAAGTTTAAGGACCCACCCCAAAGCAATGGCTGGGGGGGCAGTATGTAAATCCATATCTTACCACAAATGCAATGTGTTATACCTGCTTTGCACCATCACCTCACCTACTGCACTTCCCCAACTCACAAAAGCTAAGTATGATCTCTGATCACAAAAACAATTCTCCATCCCTACTTTATGCAATAAGAATCTCATTTGTCCTAAGCACTGCCTGCACCACTACAGACACTGGAGAGTTTTCCGCTCAAGGGAGGAAATTTTCTTGTACTCATTCTACATTATTGGTGACTGAAGAAACTCATTCTAGGATGGCTGGAATTACATAAAAAAGTGAAAGAAGAGTCTCATTTGCTCTAGAATGAACTGGAATGTCAGCATTCCAAATAACAATGTCCAAACCAATAAACTCCAAGGCAAGCATTTCCCCAAAATTCCATTTTATTAGAATTGTCATATTGGCACATCTGGGAAAAGCCAAATCTGAAGAGTTCCAGGTTTTCCCTTCCCAAAATAAATTCAAAGATCCATCTCCTGCACCAACCAGTCCATCACACGGTCCAATCAAACATCATCCCAACTGGAGATCTTCCTCCAGGCACTCCTCTCCAGGTGCAGGGTAACTTGTCCTTGACTTTCTAAGAAATAATGCTGTTGAGTCTAATCTTCCACCTCTCTATGAAATCCCCCCCCCTCTCAAATTCCCAGGTACTAAATGTGGCAGCCTTGAAGCTTCAAAATGAAATATGGCTTCCAAGGCTGATACCTTGCAGCAAATGCTATATGTAGCTCAAGTCATGTATGTGTGGCTGGTTGTAATTAATCTGCTTTGGAAAAGCTGTTTCTCAAAGGTGCCTGGACATGGGGCAATTTAGATGTTTTGTTCTGACTCTCGTGTGAGTGCTCATTCCTTCATAAGTCCTCCTAGATACTTACTCTTCTAAATACCTAATGAACCTCTCCTTGGTCCTGATAATATACAGCTCAAACTACTTGAAATATTGACGTAGTGAGGATGCCAGCAAAATATAGGGCTGCTTCAGAATTCATAGTGAATCTAACTAATCAGAATTCATAGTGAATCTAACTACTGTAATTTGCAAGGTCAGTCAGGCCGAAAGAAAGAAAAAACTGTTCCACAATGACATCCAAATGCAGTTTCTACAACTGGTTAAACTTGGTGTGGTGATTAAGGTGTCAGATTAAGGCCTGAAAGATCAAGGTTAACATGAAGACGTTTGGTGGACTTTTGACCTGTTATTGTCTCCTGGCCCATGGTTTTGAAAATAAACTAGCAATGATTCAGTCTGGGCTGGACTTTAGTGTTCCATTCCAAAGCCAGAGTATCACTCAGATTGAGGCAGCAAGAAAGAGCATGCCCATCAATCAATGCATACTCAAAAAAAGATACAAAGAGCCAGCTGAAATCTATGGCCCCAACACCTTCTCTTTCTCTTATGTTTAATTTTATTTAAATACAGTAGATATTATTTACATATTTCTCCAAGTAAAATACATGACAATCCTGATAAGACGACTAAACTGAAGGTTTCTAAAACGACTTAGTAGCTGCATAATTAAAAACTGCAATTGCAAACAGCATAGCTTTAAAACATTGTGGAAGAACAGCTTGGGGAAAATGTAAGAAAAGAAAGAAAAAATGACTTTTGTGGCTTTTCTTAATCCTTCAGACCTTTGATATGCCATTGCTTCTGGGAGTCTTTTCTCCCATCCTAGAAAATAATGAGCATCTGGAATATTCCAAGCCTTGTGGCTTTCAATGGTATTTTGCAGATATTAAAATGTGCTCTAGTAGAAGATTGATATTTACTGTTCATATTATCTTCCCATTTTGCATGCAACACAGTTTTATTTTGCAATGTGATCTGAGGGAAGTCAAGTTAAATAAGAGACAGTTACACAGAGGAAATGCAGTAAAATATTGCAGTTTGGAGTGACCCTATTTTCCTCAGTTATGCTTTTCTAAAATGTCCATTTTGTTCCACAACAGACTCAGTGGTCATTATGCTAATTTTTTTTGATGCCATACATTTGCTTGTACTTCTGCAAACTTTCAAGTTCTCTGGAGAATTCTTGTGCAATTATTTTATTTTATTTTTCTTGGGCTAATATGCAGCTCCGGGCAGATTGACTTTGAGTGGCATACAAACACAGTTGCTGCTGCCTCATAAGTAACATGGCAGCCTAAACATGAGAGGATTGATCGTGGGGATCTGGTCGAGGAACAAGTGATGGATCCA
The DNA here is from genome assembly GCF_049901735.1 of Notechis scutatus. Taxonomy (NCBI): domain Eukaryota; kingdom Metazoa; phylum Chordata; class Lepidosauria; order Squamata; family Elapidae; genus Notechis; species Notechis scutatus. The sequence goes on along the minus strand of NC_142009.1, from coordinate 87,934,924 downwards.
AATTAGGAAGAAGAACCTTTATCTCTTATCAGAATGGCATCCTTTTTCCAAACACAGCCAGACAATCCAGATGTAGATTTTCACTATGGATCAGGGAGGCCTCTTTTTATATTGATGCCCCCTATTCTATATTTCATGGTACATTGCAGTATGAAATATCTGAATTGAGCCCTTTCTTTTTGCTTGCCTCCTTCTATCTGTGGGTGGTTGAGATAGGCTGGATGGGTAAACAGATGGTATGGCATTAATTCTTTTATAAAAAGTTTTTGTTCTAATGCAAGTTTATGGATATACTGTAAATAAACTTACTTTTAGGTAAATGTGCTGAGAATCACTTCATAATTATTTTAATTTATTAGAAAAGAACCATGTAGTCACTTCAAATTGTGAAAGAGTTTTATAAGATACCAATATACTCTATAGCTTCAGTAAAAACTCCCTGATAAGTAATTCGGTTTGATCTGTTTTCTCCCTGAAACGTAGAGGATTGGGGGAGAAAGCTTTCTAAAAAATAAAAAAGCCCTGTAGAATTATTTGACAAAAGTCCATAAAAATAATAATAGAATACTAAATAAATCAGTGAGAAGAAAACATGAAATCAGATTTTCATATTTTTTTTAAAAAAAAATGGTTTTTCATGAAGCTCTTTAATCTGAATTAACCCTTCTAAAGGCTACTCTAAAGTTTATTCTCCGTTTACTATTTTTTAATTTCAGGGGTTCCTACTCCCAGGCCATGGCCCATTACTGAGCCATGGCCTATTTGGAACTGGGCTGCGCAAGAGACAGGCCAATGCATGTGCCAGTGGTGGGATTAAAAAAAAATTACTACCAGTTCTGTAGGCATGGTTTGGTGGGCGTGGCAGGGGAAGGATACTGCAAAATCCCCATTCCCTCCCCACCCACTAACCTGCTTTCCAGCTCCGTTCTCCTGTGCAGGGCAACAAAAAAAGACCCAGATGATCAGCTGGGACTCGGGAGGCAGAGAATAGATGGGGTCGGGGCCAGTCAGAGGTGGTATTTGCCTGTTCTCTGAACTACTCAAAATTTCCACTACTGGTTCTCCAGAACTGGTCAGAACCTGCTGAATACCACCTCTGACACATGCGCAGCTCCATTTACGCGAACGGTGCCCCAAAGACTTCCGTTCTCTCTTGCGTGGGTGGAGCTACGTGTGTACATGTGGATGCCAGTCCACCGCTAATGCAGTTTAGTCCCCCTTTTCCTCTCCCATAGCTAAGCCACCCAGTGGTAAGTGTTGGAGACCACTGTTCTATTTGATCACATTCATTTATATATTTGTGAAACTTTATGGCTACCGTGGGAGCTGAAGCCTCATTAAAGAAAAAAGCAAAAAAAACCATAGCTCTCCTGGATGCTGCAAAATTTTCAGAAATAGGAGAGAGATGGGATTTTGCTAAAGATGGGATTGAGAATAGTTTGAACATTTGAAAATATTGCACCCTTTCAATATGAGCTTGATGTTTGGTTTCATCACATGCAAATCAGTGGTGGGATTCAAAAAAAATTTACTACCGGTTCTGTGGGCTTGGCTTGCTGGGTGTGGCAGGGGAAGGATACTGTAAAATCTCCAGTCAGAGGTGGTGTTTGCCAGTTCTCCCAACTACTCAAAATTTCTGCTACCGGTTCTCCAGAACTGGTCAGAACCTGCTGAATACCACCTCTGATGCAAATACATTTTCTTTATTTCCTGCCTCTCTGCAAAGCATCAATAAAGAGACAAAGGAGAGAGGGAGAGGAAATAAAAAAGCCAGGGCTATCAAAAATTTAGTTCTGTCTCCACAATAACAATATGCTGGACATGTTACACTATTGTGTAACTTTTATATTTGCAATGCAATCTTATGCATATTTGCTTGGCTGCCTCATTGAATTCCATAGACATAATAATAGGTAAATGTGCCTACACTGTTGCCTGGTTAACAAGCAAAATAAGAAGAGAAACTTGGTATTTGCAGATAAATATGTGTACGGGTTGGAAATTTCACATGGATTTTGAATTTCAGATAAGTATTTTAAAATCACACCGCATACTGATTCCTCATCTACTTACACAACTAGGAACTGCAGCAAATGCTGTGAAATGAGCCATTTCAGAACTGTAACCTGAGTGTTAATGAGTGCAAGTCAGTTTGTAGATAAATGCAGACAGCAGACATTTTAATTTTTTGTGAACGTGCCATTTTCTTTGCAGGATAAATAAGTGTGGCTTAAACTGAAAGACTGACTTAATAGTTGGCTGTCACTCATTTTATTGGGCAATGAGGCCAGGCTGTGAGTAATTCTGGAAATGCATTTTAATTTATATACTGTACAGATGTTGTGATTAACACTTATGTACCGAAATGGAAAACAGGCTATGGATAAACACATTATCAACTTCTTAAAAAGGACCTTGATCCAAATGTATAAAGTTATGTCTGACTTGCATCAAGTGAAGAGGGAGGAGTTATTCTTTCTCTCTTAGGGCCTTCTAAGATGGCTGATTGGGAAAAGATTTAGAATAAGTCAAAGGATCCTTTAAAAAACAACAACAACCAGGACATAATTAGCTTGCAGAAAGCTTTACAGGTAGTCCTCAACTTACAACAGTTCATTTGGTGACCATTCGAAGTCACAACGTCATGGGGAAAAGTGACTTATGACCAGGGGTGGGATTCAAATTTTTTAACAACCGGTTCTGTGGGCGTGGCTAAGTTGGTGGGCGTGGCTTGGTGGTCATGTTATTGGCTGGGCGTGGCCAACTCAATATCACTCACATCGAGGCATGCATCGCCTCGCCTGGCCTCTCACTGTGCAACAGTCGTAAGTGTGAAAAAGGGTCATAAGTCACTTTTTTCAGTGCCATTGTAACTTTAAATGGTCACTCCACACAAGCAAAGTACCAGCAAAGAAGGGGAAGAAAACTCCAGAGAAGTTCCTGAGACAGGAAGTCTAGTCCTGCCAAGAATGTAATAAGGGTTAACGGAGAGGCAGTTTCTGTAAGCAAAACCAGAATGTTTCCTTCCTGCCTTCCTTACAGGATTAGGCAAGTAATTTCTTCTAACAACCGGTTCTTGGAACTGCTTAGAAAGTTAACAACTGGTTCTAGTGAATAGGTGTGAACTGGTAGAATCCCACCCCTGCTTATGACCATTTTTCACATTTATGACCATTGCAGCATCCCCATGTGATCATGTGATCAAAATTCAGATGTTTGGCAACTGACTTGTATTTATGATGGTTGCCATGTCCAGGGGTCATATGATCCCCTTTTATGACCTTTTGACAAGCAAAGTCCATGGGGAAAACCAGTTTCATTTAACAACCGTGTTACTAATAATCACCAACTGCAGTGATTCACTTAACAACAATGGCAAAAAAATATATATCATAAAATGGGGCAAAACTCACTGAACAAGTGTTTCACTTAGCAACAGAAATCTTGGGCTCAATTGTGGTCATAAGTTGAGGACTACCTGTACTGCATTACATGTGATTCCCATGAACTTGTGTGCTTTAATAAGAAACTGGATTATTTGTGGACTATTTGTGAAGGCCGGGCCTATTAAGGGCTATTTTTCTTAAAGACTCATCGTTTCTTTGTCGGGGTCTAAACATGGCTTCATTTCCTGCTCACGAGCATTTAGACTTCTAGAGGCATTCACTTAGTCACTGGGAGAAGCAAAATAGCAGCCTAAGATACAGTGGAGCCTCGGGTCGCAACTGTAATTCATTCCCGGACTCTGGTCATGACCCAGTTTGGTCTTGTCCGGAAGCACAACCGACTGTGCATGCGCATAGTTAAAAAAAAAAAAAAAAGGTACCGAAGGGGAAATCAGCGTAGAAAGGGAATCTTTCCATGCCGATTTTGTTTGCCACCTGATTTTTGTTCTTGACCTGACTCAAAAATTGAGTGGATTTTTTCTTCAACACCTGATTTGGTCGCAAACAGGAGAGTTTGCAACCCGAGATTCCACGGTACATTTTTACCTGATCCACTAGGATTACTTTTCTTGTGTTCTGTCTTTCAAACATAATCAGATTCTTTTTTTCTTTCAAGGAGGTGAAATGAATAATTTAAAATGTATCCCAAATAATAGTTTTAACACTTTGTGTTTTCCTACATGTGTCTGCTTGTTGAGCTATTAGCTTTTACAGGGGGAAAAAAGGAAATAAACTTTAGCACAGATGAAAGGAATGGCATCTAGTTTTAATACTTTGTGTTTTCCTACATGTGTCTGCTTGTTGAGCTATTAGCTTTTACAGGGGGAAAAAAGGAAATAAACTTTAGCACAGATGAAAGGAATGGCATCTAATAGAATACCTTGCTTCCAATTCTTTCACAACTGTAGAAAGTCTCAGATAGAACCTTGTGTATGTTAAAAAATATAAAATCAATATATAAAAATATAAAATCAAACTCTGTCTGGGTTTAAGCTGAACTCACAGTGAATACAATCATGCCATTTTCTATAGAACAGCGTAGAAATAGTTTGCTATAGTCAGGGTGGGATTCAAATTTTTAACAACCGGTTCTGTGGGCGTGGTTTAGGTGGTGGGCATGGCTTGGTGGTCATGTTATTGGCTGGGTGTGGCCAACTCGATATCACTCACATCGAGGCACGCATCTCCTCGCCTGGCCTCTCATGACAGTGGGGATGCTGCAACAGTTGTAACTGTGAAAAAGGGTCATAAGTCACTTTTTTCAGTGCCATTGTAACTTTGAATGGTCACTTCACACAAGCAAAGTAGCAGCAAAGGAGGGGGGGGGAATTCCAGAGACGTTCCTGAGAAGGAAGTCTAATCCTGCCAAGAATGGAGAAGCAGTTTCTGTAAGCAACACCAGAATGTTTCCTTCCTGCCTTCCTTACAGGATTAGGCCAGTAATTTCTTCTAAGAACCGGTTCTCCGAACTGCTTAGAATGTTAACCACCGGTTCTAGCGAATAGGTGTGAACTGGTAGAATCCCACCCCTGGCTATAGTCTACCTCAGATAGGGTTGTTGTTTTTATATCTTAACACAGGGGTCCCCAACGCCAGGGCTGTGGATCAGTATCAGTCCATAGTCCATTAGGAATTAGACCATGCATGCAGTGAGTGAGAGAGAGAGAAGCTTCATCTGCGCATGCATGAAATCTAGGTTGCACATACACATACACACACCCGTCCATGGAAGAATTGTCTGCCATGAAAGCAGTCCCCTGGTGCCAGAAATTTGGGGACCACTGCCCTAACAGTCTGCAGTCAAAATAGTTTTGTTTTTGTTTGGTTAACTGTGCTTGGTCTCACTACAGGAAATGTATGATATCTGGCCTAGAAACATTTTGTGCATCTGAAAGATTCATTATCTTTTCACTGCATGTTTCTTGCCTCTTGTCACAAGGTATTACATTATTTCATGCCAAGAAGCTTTATTGCAGAGCCATACCAGAATCTGGGGTTCTCCTTTTGTTTGGAGGTGGGGAGCAATTTTACAGGCAGATTTATAGGAGAATTGATACTGACATTTCTGACTGATTATCCCATACTATTTTTTAAAAAAAACTGCATGAAACGTTGCATGTATTTTCTCCTACCCTATGCAGCTTCATTTGCAATTTGTTTTTGCAAGCAATTTTGCCTGAAATAATGTTTTCTGGAAATTCTTTTGAACATATATTTTTCCTATATGGATTGGCAAATGTTTTTTTTTTTAAATTTTTGGGAGAAATGTAATAGTTTTCATTGAAACTCAATGTAAATGAATTACCATGACCTGATAACAGCCATTAATGCAGAAATGTCATTCTTCAAAAGAGGTTCTTTAGAATGTGTCAGCATATGTAACAAGCTCATCTTTTCCAACTGTTAGCGCAGCTGTGGCTTTTTTAGGTACTTTTCCTAGAGAACCAAAGTGACTGTGCAATAAACTCAGGCAAAAAAACCCATCCTGGAATCATTTCCAAAGCAGCCGTACCAGCAGGGGTGGGATTCAAAATTTTTAACAACTGGTTCTGTGGGTGTGGCTTAGGTGGTGGGCGTGGCTTGGTGGTCCTGTGACTGGATGGACATGGCTTGGTGGTCATGTTATTGGCTGGGTGTGGCCAACTCAATATCATTTGCATCGAGGCACGCATCTCCTCGCCTGGCCTCTCATGACTGTGGGGATGCTACAACAGTCGTAAGTGTGAAAAATGGTCATAAGTCACTTTTTTCAGTGCTATTGTAACTTTAAATGGTCACTCCACACAAGCAAAGTAGCAGCAAAGGAGGGGAAAAAAACTCCAGAGAAGTTCCTGAGACAAGAAGTCTAGTCCTGCCAAGAATGTAATAAGGGTTAACGAAGAGGCAGTTTCTGTAAGCAACACCAGAATGTTTCCTTCCTGCCTTCCTTACAGGATTAGGCCAGTAATTTCTTCTAACAACCGATTCTCCAAACTGCTTAGAATGTTAACAACCGGTTCTGGTGAATAGGGGTGAACTGGTAGAATCCCACCCCTGCATACCAGCCTAGAAAAAGATGCAGGTGCTTTAATGATTTGAAAACTGAAATCATCTCTTTACCTGCCTAGAAACTATGCAGCATGGCAACTAAGTCTTTCTTTTAGCATTGGCAGTGAGATGCCAGCTGCATCTTTGCCCTATATGGAATCTGGGATAAGTATACTACATGTGGCACTTTATTCAGGGCTATCTACAAAGTATGGTAAAAAAAACAAAAAACAGTGAAGATAGCAACTGCAGTGGTAGGATTAAAGCTTTTTTTATTCTTTTTCATGTGCACATGTAATGCGCATAAAAACCAGCTGAGGTTTTGATCACAGCAGTTCAGGACCATCTCAACAGCCTTTCCTTTCCTGCTACTTTCCAGCTGCCTTTATTTTAGGCTGCTGCTTCACTTGCACCCAAACAATAGGCCTGGTCTTTAAAGAAGCTTTAGCCTTTCCTCTCTGTTCCAGTTTTGGGATCACAACAGAAGAAAGCAGTTTCTAATATAACCGGCAAACAGGTTAACTCTCAGATTTCTCTAAATCTAATCTCTAAATTATCAAAATCTGCTCTTAAGGGGATTAGTATTGTTCAGTTGTTGGGAACTATTTTGCTTTCATCGAACTTCAGCATCAGTGGGTGGCTGATATTCCAGACAAGATTTAAGCTAGAGTCTCTTCTGCCTTTCCTACAAATGTAAATTTGGTGGTATTGATGTTTTAGCAGATGCAATCAGCACAGAAGTAAAATAAGGATGGTAGGAGAACTGAGGAAAGGCAATACTTTGCCTAACAGATTGATACTTTAGCAGATGCAATCAGTGTAGGGGTAAAATAAGAAAAGGAAAAAAAAAGCAAGGAAAACCAATACTTTGCTAAACATATTAGCCAGTTGTCTTTAAAACTCATTTGTCTTTAGAGAACAATAGGACTATTGTTTTATTCTAATAGCCTCCCTGAACAGAAACAGATATTTGCACAGACTATTTCCCTCATTGCAAACACAATTAACCAATTAATTTAAAACAAAACTCAAATGCTAGGTATTTATGTTTAACAAAATTACAATTCCCCAAGCAAGCAAGGGAAGATTTTGACTTCAGTCCTGTACACACTGATGTGCATCATGACATCTCTATCTGCTACAGAACTGTGATGGCACAGCGGTTAGAATGCAGTACTGCAGGCTACTTCTGCTGCCTACAATTTGGTAGTTCAAATCTCACCAGGCTCAAAGTTGACTCAACCTTCCATTCTTCCACGGTGTGGGTAAAGTGAGGACCCAGATTGTTGGAGGTAATACGCTGGCTCTGTAAACCATTTAGAGAGGGCTGTAAAGCACTGTGAAGCAGTATATAATTCTAAATGCCATTGCTATGTTATTAAGTCCATAAAAGAGAGTTCACATCATGGCAACCCAACACACATTTATTTATTTGATCCACTCCCTCCCCCAGTATATATCCTGTGGATTTCTTTTCCCATTTTATGACTGTGTGTTTATTCAAAGTTTCCTAACTAGAGCTGAAATGGATCACTGAACCAATTCTACTAGCTATAGACTGAAGGACCTTCTTTCAAGTTTCATCCCTTCTACACCATCACTCTTTTTGTACTCCAAATTCTCAAAAATAGGTCGAAGCCAAACTATGTTGACCTTTCTTGCTGCCTCTCTAGACAGCAAAGAATGTTAAGGAATCACAACTGCACCCACAGCTTCTTTTAAAAGAAATACCTGATCCTAGTTCACTCAAGGGGGAAATAAAACCAGTTGGTATTAGCCTATCTTACACTCCTTTTGTGTAATTTTTTGTGTGCTTTTGTCTGCTCACATGAAAAACAGTTTGACCAGTTGAGATGCAAAACCATAAAGCTACTATGAATGACCGATTAGGGGCCCAAAGCCTTGGAACTGGAAACTGGCTGCCACCTAGCCAAGCTTTGCAACTGCAGTGGGGAGAGTGCCTAGCCTATCTTTCCTTTCTCCTTAGGAAGAGAAAGTTTTTGGACCAAATCTGGTGCATAGTCTGAAAGCAGACTTTGAAGTTATTTCTTTGTTATATGTCAATATTCCGGGTCACTGAATATACAAGGCACTGAACCACAAACCAACCAACTATAGTTTAGTTTAGCTTTGTATGTGAACCCAACTCATTAGGTTCACTACTTCAGAAAATTAGTTGATTGAAATAATAGTTCATTAAGCAGATAGATACACATTGGGTGACTATGGCCTTTTGTCTTCATCCAGTTCTCAAATCGCTACTTAATCATATACTCATTCCTACAGAATACGGTTTGATGGCTCCTTCCAAACAATACTGACTGTAATGGGTGTGTTTATTTGGAATAGATTTAATAGAAGAAAGGTCAATGTCCTCTTGGTGACTTTGATGTTCATTTCTATGCCATTTTCTTAGCATATGGTGGGTTGCCATTGTATTCTTCCAAGATGTCTTTTCAATTTCCCATGCTAACTTCTAATTCTGCTTTTTCTTACATCTAAGTATTATCCAATCCAACCCTGATGTTTCTTGAGATCAATCAAAGTCAGCCAAATGCTATATTTTTTTAAAGATTTCCTAATTATATGAATATAGAGAGACTTGCATGTTTCATTTTTAGTTATTTGTATAGCATCATATACAATTCTTAGGATTCTGGTCTCAAATTAATTGAGAGGAAGAGGCTGGCTGAGAAGAATATGATTTTTGTGATATGTTCTGCAGAAATTGAGAAACATAAACTATATTCCTTTGTTTACAAAATCACTTATTTTATCAAAAAGAGAAAAGAACTTATCTCCAATAAAGCCATGTTGATTGGTAATAATCAAGTACTTTTTGTCTATAAGTTAGTCAGTGGTTGTTTCATTATTTGTTCTGCTATTTTTAAGGTAAAATAATCAGGTTAACTTGTTTATAATTTTAGGAATTTTTTTAAAAAAATATATAGATATACAGTATTTGCTTTGAAAAGGAGGATGTTTCAGAACTGGACTGTAATTATTTATTAAAATAGCTAACAGAAAGATTCCAGTATTTACTATAGTATTATGAGAATTATCTAACTAGCTTCTAAATTATCCTGCCCTCCTTCCTCTCTTCTAATGTTTCTCCTTTCTCCAGTGCTGGTTTTAGACTTGGTGAGGCCATAAGCTATATAAAGCCTTGTTAGAGAGTTACACCACAAGGTCTCATTAAGGTGCATACCAAAACAAGACTTTGGGTCACCCCAAAAAAAAAAAAAGAAATAAAATGTGTATATGCCTTTTAATTATTTAAAAGCAAGGCATTTAAAGTGAAAAATAGAAATTATTTTCATACAAATGCATTTACAGATTTATCATTTGGCTGGCCTGATCTCTCTTCTAGATTATAATACAGTATACTCTGGAAACAATGCTGAAATATAATTTTCAAGATAATTATACACACACAAACATACACACACAATAAGTAATCAGAGTCATTTTTTAAAATATAAGCAATAATGAACTCTTGCAAAATCAGAAAATTGATATTCTGAAATTGTGCAAGGCCCTGTGAAATGTGAGGCCCTAAACTGTGACTTGTTTAGCTAATGTCTAAATGTTCTCCCCGCTCCATAGTCTTTATTGCATTACCTTTCTTGATCCCATGTGCATAGTGTATTGGATGTTCCCTTCTCTCCCACCCCATAATCTCATTGTGACCTAGATCGGATTGGAAGTATTCTCATGGGCCCACAGGCTAATGTTAATTTAGTTTATTCTGTTGTGGGCTGGGGTAGACTGGAAATCTGATTTGGGTCAAGCTATTTTAGAGTTTAGAATCTGATTTGTTGGAACTTTGGCGAGCAAACTTTATGAAGACAACTAGCTCCACCTGGACAACCTGCCATTAGCTTTTGAATGACAACGTAAGAGCGCAGATTGGATAAGAGATGTGCAGTATTGTTGTTTGTTAAGCTAGAACATGAGCATTGGCTTTTGCTACCAATAGATACAATACAAGATTTGGATAATGACATCATAAATAATCTGGAAGACATCCTTCTTGAACATTCATAGACTTCAATTTGTGCAAGGATGTTTTAGAATGCTCTTTTATTGCCTTGCTCATTTCTATATATTTGTCAGACTTTGAAAATGTCTCAGCCCAATTTGCTTTGTTGGGAAAGACCAAAGTTAGTCTTAGTTAATTCATTTATTTAGGATGTTTGTACTGCATGCCTTGTGATATAGATTTCTGGATGAAGGATGGACTTACAAATCATTGGGCTAATATCCTCATTTTCCCCAATGCCTTATCCAATGTTGATGTAGAAGATGATCAAGCTGAGCCCGAGGGTGGGGTCAAATGTACCATCAGTTTAGAGTTGCTAAACTCCCACTAAATTCAGTTCCCCATGAATTCCACTGATTCTTATCTAGGACCAATTTATCTTGACCATTAGTGGATCAGATTTTTGTGTACAGAAAATATGGAATAAATTTGTAGTACTTTTGAACTCTGTTCCGGTTCCTGGTTTTTTGCGCCTGACAGCTTCTGGATAGTGGGTATCCAGTATCCAGTAGTAAAATATACCTGCATTGGGGAAGGGCAGAATGGATAAAGTAGGCAAACTTTTGCTCCCAATTTCAAAAATTGCTGCTCATAAATCAACATTTTCCTATTTGTAGAAACAAATGTCAGTCAACAAATCTTGATTACATAATTTCAGAAATATTTAAATCATTAATTTCTAATGCATTTCAACATTCAAATTATTTTCCTTATAATGTAATTTAATAATCATGTTGCAAATGAAGATATAAAACTTAATTAAAACGATGCTAAATACAGACTATAACATATTTATGACAATATTGGCAGAAAGAATGAAACCAATTCTCAGTGAACTCATACATACAGACCAGAATGGTTGCCTGCCAAATAGACAAATTAAAAACAATTTTAGAACAGTACTAAATTCGATTGAATATTATGAAGCTCACCCAGAAAAACAGGCAGCTTTAATCTTCCTAGACACGCAAAAAGCATTTGACAATCTTAATTGGAAATTCATGCTATATCAAATTAAAAAGCTAAATTTCAGTACTAGTATAGAAAAAAACATTACAAGAAATATACTCAAATCAGAAAGCGAGTGTACTACTAAATGGAGATCGCACGGAAGAATTCGAAATCACAAAAGGAGTGAGACAAGGGTGTCCACTATCGCCTCTGCTATTTATCTTGTCTTTAGAAGTGTTGCTAGCTGCAACCAGACAAAACCCAGAGATTCAAGGAATCATAATTAGAAATGAGGAATATAAAGTTCAGGCATTTGCTGACGATTTGGTATTTATAGTAGAAGATCCAACGAATTCGAGACAAATATTGTTTCAACAGAGAGAAAAATTTGTGGAAGTGGCAGGTTTTATAATAAACAAAAACAAAACTAAGATGATAGTCAAAAATTGTATAACAAAACAGAAAGTAGTATGAGAAAATATAATGGGACTGCAAATAGTAAAAAAGGTGAAATACCTGGGAATTTGGTTATCACCCAGATGTTCATCACTAAAAGAGGACAATTATACTAAATTGATTAAACAATTTAGGAAAGAATTGGAATTATGAACCAAATTGAAACTATCTCTATTAGGAAGAAAAGCAACGTTGAAAGTGAATATACTACCAAAATTAATATATTTATTTCAAATGATCCCAATTAAGTTAGGGAAATCTTTCTTTACAGAACTAAATAAAATGACATCTAAATTTGTCTGGTTGGGCAAAAGGCCATACATTAAGATGAAACTATTACAAGATAATAGGAGCAGAGGCGGTTTTGGACTACCACAATGGGACCTCTACTATCAAGCAGCAGTGCTGAGTTGGATTAAGGATTGGGTTAAATTAAAAGATAAGAGGATATTAACATTAGAAGGACATTATCTCCTGATCGGTTGGCATGCATTTTTGTGGGAAAACAAAAGCAAAGTGCATACCTATTTTAATCAACATTTAATAAGAGACTCACTGATCACAACCTGGAAAAAAATCAAAGGTAAGCACTATATGGAAATCCCACGATGGTTGTCAACCATGGAAGCTATAATTCATCCAAATAGATTAGACTTAAGGAAAATGGTAAGTTATGAAAAATTATTAGATAGTCAAGGGAAATTAAAATCAAATCAAGAACTAAAAGAAAATGGAATTATAATTGATTGGTGGCCAGATTTGCAAATCCAAAATAAATATTTAAAAGACCTAAAAGATTTTGGTTTTGACAAACCAATTAGATAAAATATTAATGGGATCGGAACAAAAACTTATAACTAAAATATATAAATATTTATTAGATTTCAAAATGGAAGAGGAAACAGTCAAAGGTACATTGATTGCCTGGGCACAGAATTTTGGACATATTGTAGAATTAGAGGAATGGGAGAAAATATGGAACATAAATTATAAGTTAACAGTATCTGCAGCATAAAAAGAAAATATATACAAAATGTTTTATAGATGGTATTTAGCTCCAACGAGATTGGCAAAATCTACCCCAACATAAGCCCTAAATGTTGGAAATGTAAAAAAGTTGATGGTACATTTTACCACATGTGGTGGTTATGCTCCAAGACAAGACATATTGGATCCAAATTAAAAATTGGTTACAAGAGATTACTGGGTACCGGACTGAACTCAGACTAGAAACCTTCCTTTTAGGAATCATCAAGGATAAACTACCAAAAGAGGTAAAATATTTATTTCTACAATTACAACAGCCGCCAGAATAGCCTTTGCGCAGGTATGGAAAATACCAAATATTCCCAACGAAGAATTGATAATACATAAAATAACGGAAAGTGCTGAGATGAATATGTTAACATTGGGACTGAAAGAAAAAGATGACTCAGAATTCTTTTTAATCTGGAACTGGTATAAATGGCTAACAAACAGAACTAAGAAGGGAGACAAGAAATCTAATTGAAATAACCCTTATGAGAGTAAAATGTAAATTATATAAAGATATAAGGATAACAATTATAGTGGAAATTATTATTTAATATTAGTTAAACGTAATGTATTATGATATTTAACTTAAGAACCTGTATTGATGCCAAGAATGCTGTTGGAATTGGGATGTTTTATGATATAATAAAAGAAACTTAATAAAAATATATTTTAAAAAACTTAATTAAAATGTCAATTTTTAAAATTAACTTTGCTTTACTTTAAATGGGTTTACTTTAGTACCAAAGTTGATTTGACAGGTATGTATAGAATTTGTGACACTTTACCTGTTCTCTCTATGTAAAGTTGTAATCAAACTGCTTGTTGATTTATTTTTTCTGATCTAATTTAAAAACAAGAACCTCATCTTTTTAAGGTCAGCATCAGAAGTATTTACACAAATGAAAATATATGAAATAACAATAACAGTAATAATGAAATGGCTACTAAAAGATTAGTATGAGATCATTAGATCAAAACGACTTTAACAATGGAAGATTCCAATCTAAACATAGCTATCTATACGGTCATAGCCATGAAATATTCATGTCCTCAGATTAATACTCTAAAGAAAATATTGTGAGTGAGGAAGATATTTAATGTGACAGGTTGAAGTTAGTTGACATTTTATTGTTGCTATTTTGGATGGTCATTCTCTTCAGAATGTATTTTCAAATTCTTTACTTCTCCAACTTCTCTGAGTTTTCAAAAAAATGGAAGACAAAGCATTAAATTGACAAAAACTAGGCGGGAAATATACAGGTTTCCTATGACACCTTCCAATACTGTAACTTTTTTTAATTAAAAAAAAGCCTGGTTTCCAAATTAATTAAGGTTTGCCCTTGACATATTGCTTTCAATGATGCCCCAATTAAGGTACCTATTTAGTAAGTGATGCTCAAGTTTAGAATTCAAGGAATTGGATTTCAAAAGAAACCCTACACCAGTTCAGTAAAACCATTTTCAGTTACTCTTCTTTGTGTTCCAATTTTTCTCTATCTTCCGCAACAAGGGTTTCAATGTTGCTAAAGGATAAATAATGACAGACAAGCTTTTAATGGTTAATCCCATAATTGATTGGATGATAAAAGAATGATAGATTCCCCAAAAAGAGGTCGTTTGCTTATAAAACAAGATATTATGTGTCTAAGATATTTTACTATAATAAAATAGAAGATTATAGGTTTTTTTCCCATTTCTGATCAAAGTTATTTAATTATCAGAGAAATATGTAACATTTTATTGCTCAAATGTTAAAGTTTAACTTAATTTAGATTAAATTAAAAGTTTGAATTAAAAGTTCATTAAAACAGCCTCTGTTATTATTTAACACATGCACTGTCACCCTCTCTGTTCATATTTTCTTGACTTTCTCTCACTTTGTGAGAGAAAAATAATATACCCACTTTGATGAATCACAATAGCAAAAGTACCTGTGGTGAAGTTTAACAAATTGTTTGCAAGTGCTTAGATCTCAGAAATGTCAGTTCTTTCCATTTCTAATGCAGCAGTGGTTATCATGATGTTTAGCCAAGCTGTTGTAAATGATTGGATTTATTTTTATTATTATTATTATTAGAAATAGATGTGATAATTTCTAAAGTCGATCGGTAACAAAGATAGGCTAAAATAAGAATGAGATGCTGCATGTGGCACAGACGTGGCTAGCTCACTCCTTCTCTACATTATTAAAGAGCATTGTGTGAAAACCTCAATAGATCAACACTGTGATGGATGGTAAAAAGTATGGGCCTATATGGAAGATGACATCTCATATGAATAGGGTGGCCTGGAATGTAACAGGGGTAAAGGGAATGGAATGGAATGAAATGAAATGAAATGTTGGGTGTCAGTGGCATCTGAACAGAAAAACTTCATCAAAGAAGTAAAGAATTTATCTGTCATCTGGATGTTTGCAGCCCATATTTGGCTGCCGAAGGCTGTGGACGTCTTGCATATTATTTGGAACAAATAATGTTTACTTTGAGCAAGCACCTATCTATTATTTTATTGAAGCAGCCCCTCTTTTTCAGGTTTTGTGCAAGCTAGAAAAAAATGTACAGCTGTTTTAAGATTCAGTTTGACTCTTATGATTGATTCCTTAATACAGCTGTATCTTTTTATAGGAGTGATCTGTTTTTTTTAAAAAAGAGGCTACAGTGCTGTGCTCATTTCTTCATAAAGTCCAAGTCATCTTAAGCCCTACCAGTCATCTTTTATTCCAGTCCATAAACTCAATATTTGTGCTACCTGCACATGTGAATCTCAGGGAGAGGGAAGAATAAAGAGAGACAAGTGATATTACATGTCATGATCTTACTATGCAAATGATATAAAATATATACTTTATTTCATTTGCATCGTGTCATGATGTGACTAATGCAAATTACAACATTTGTGACATCTGTCCAGAAATAACAGCAGGCAATATCACTTGTACATAATTGGGGATGATTGTCCCTCCATTGCCTCGTTGTTTTACAAGGCTCTCAATCTCCTTTGAGAAGGCTGGTAGCAATCGTTTCCTATCCTATTTTTATTTTCTTTCTTCCTCCCAGTTTGGGAAGTAAAAGAATATTGCTTATCTGCCACCCATGTCTGCTTCTATTTTACTCCCCCACATAGTCGTGGAGATGGAAACAGGATGATCATGGAGTATCTATAAAGGTCCCTTTCCCAAGGCTTTTTCTTGGACTTGGTTTTAATTCCATGATGGATTAACTTCAAGGTCAGCAGTTGTCATGATAAGCCCAATTGACAAAATTAGTTTAGTTTTTCAAAACTGAATAAGTTTAGAGTTATAGCTAATCCCTTAAGTACAGCTAGCAGACCCGGTTTTCAAAAATCCAAATGAACACACTGCAGGGTAGAGATCAGTGGTGGGATTCAATTTTTTTTTTACTACCAGTTCTGTGGGTGTGGCTTCTTGGGTGTGGCAGGGGAAGGATATTGTAAAATCTCCAGTCAGAGGTGGTATTTGCCAGTTCTCCAAAGTACTCAAAATTTCCGCTACCGGTTCTCCAGAACTGGTCAGAACCTGCTGAAGACCCCTTCCGGTAGAAATGCAAAATCCTTGCCTTGCTAGTATCTAAACTAAAGGGTGCCTGGAGAGTTGCAGCTCATCAATGGACTGGATCAGTTGATCCTCTTTTGATATTTATGTGACACCCTATCACTTTATTGACTCGGTTAAACATTTTGGAAGAACAGGACCCATTTGAAACTTAATTCATGAAGGATTGTAACACTTTTGTGTATGGCACTGCCAGTAAAACAGCAATGTGGTTCTATCAATAAAGGAGAAAATTGTAGCTCAGGGCTGAAATAACCTTCAATGTGGTACTCTTAAAGGACAATAACTAAGCGAAATAATTTGTCAGAGCCAAAATGAGAGAATTATCCAGAAGTTCCTTTATTAATTACATGTTACATGAGCATGTTTTGTTGGATGTGAAGTTTCACTCCCTAACTATACTTCCAAAGGTTTTTAACAGGAATTTCTATTACCAAAACATAACAGGGAAATCCTGATTGCTGAACATTAAGTGCTGAATATGTTCAATTATTATTTATGAGCTGCTGTCTTAATATGGTGTTCAGTGTGGTCCTTAGAATGCACTTTGATGCCCTAATATTGGATCATCTAATTTTACCATTACATTCATAAATATATGTTTATAAATCTTAAAAGTATACCAAAAACAGATAGAAAAAAAGCTTTAAATTTGCAGCTAAGGAATTAAAGAGGCAAAACAACCCTGATTAAATGAGCTTGAAATCCTAAATATAAGAATAATTAAAGCCATGATCTCAAAGATCCTGTCTCAGAACAATCATCCAGAAAAGGATAGTGTCCCATGCTACAGATCAGGATGCAGTGAAATTAACATTTAAAACAACCCTGATGGCCCAAATCATCAAAGTCCCTTGTGCAATAGACAAGCTAAAAATATTAATGCCACCAGCAACTAGGTTTGATGAGATATTAAGGTGCTGACCTAGAAACCAGGAGATTGGGAGTCTCACGGGTGCTTTTTCAAAAGGCAACTGGACTGTTTTTTTCTTTGAGGAGGAAGAAGACATTTCATTCAGAGGTGGTATTCAGCAGGTTCTGACCAGTTCTGGAAAACCGGTAGTGGAAATTTTGAGTAGTTCAGAGAACTGGCAAATACCACATCTGACTGTAGATTTTACAGTATCCTTCTCCTGCCACACCGACTAAGCCACACTCACAGAAACGGTAATAAAAAAAATTGAATTCCTCCCCCCCAAAAATTGAATATCACTTCTTATCCAAGAAGCTTCATCAGTTGTGACTGGATGGTAAGGGAATGGAAGGGTAGCTTCTAACAGGATGGTGGGGATGAATGGAAGGATTGTATTTCTTTGCAGTCATCTGGTTGTTAGCACTCTGTCTGAGAGCTATTGAGGCCACTTGAAAATTCTAAAAGACAAGAGTAATTAAAGCCACAATACCAAAGATCCTACCTTCCCTTTGTGTCTAAGGAAGGCAAAACCCCACCCCACACTTAAGCATGAAAGCTAGTTGAGTGATTTGGGTCAAGTCATTCTCTCTCTCTCTCTCTCTCTCTCAGCCCATCTCACCTCTCAGGGTTGCTGTTGTGGGCAAAACAGGAGGCAAGAACAGTAGTTATGCTTGCCACCTTGAGTTCACCAAATATAAATTAAAAGGTGGGATAAAATAATAACAACAACAACAACAACAACAATATTTATTTATTAAGCATGAAAGCTAGTTCGGTGATTTGGGTCAAGTCATTCTCTCTCTCTCTCTCTCAGCCCATCTCACATCTCAGGGTTGCTGTTGTGGGCAAAATAGGAGGCAAGAATGGTAACTAAGTTTGCCACCTTGAGTTCACCAAATATAAATAAAAAGGTGGGATAAAATAACAACAACAACAATAATGATTCGACAGGTGGATAAAAATGCCAAATCCAGTCTAAACATCTGGTCAATTATATTAATCCCCCAGTGAGGCACTATTTGGATGTGGTTGTGGTGTTTGTATGCTATGAGAAGGATGGGAGCTATGGCAGAAGTTCAACCACATTGGACCTGCAAATAGAAGCAGAATGACTATGGCAGAAGAAAGTGTTCTGACCTGGCTCCCAAATATGACAAATCCTCTGTAATTAATTAAATGTTCCCTTTATTAGAAGCACCAGCAGCCCTGGCAAAATGTCTCTCTCTCACACACACACACACACACTCACTCACACACACACACCCCAGGCTAACTAGTCTGTCCAGCAGGAAGATTAATAGTTGTCTGTCACACCTATTCATCTCCGCCCCCTGCCTTTTAACCCCAGAAATAGGGTGGGGCTTCGCTAGTTGCAGTGGTTCTTCCGTCCCAAGGATCGCCCCATTGATTTCCACTGCTCTCCTCTCCTCTGCCTTCTGCACATCCCTGCATCAGGCACTGGACCCAGCTGTTCCTCCTCTTCCTCATCAGCCACGTCCAGACCTGGAGGCTGTTGACTCTCAATCTGAGGGCTGATGGATGCTTCTAATGCTTCCACCTCTGTCTCTATCTCTGACAGGTCCATTTCTTCTCCCCCCTTGGAGCTCTCAGATTGCCTTCACGCTGGCCCTGACTCCAATGCCACCTCATCATCTGATTCAGCTGCTGAAGGAGCTGGTGGACAACAGGCCACAACAGAAAGCAAAGGTGGTACCAATAGTAATAGGCAGCTTGGGTGAAATCCCAAAATAGCTGGAGCACCATTTGAACACCACCAGCCCCGACAAATTCACTGTCAATCAATTGACAAATCAGTCAATTACAAAGGACAGCTTTACTTGGAACAGCTTCCATCCTGAGACAATATCTTTAACATCATCAAACATTCACATCTGCCTATCCCAGGTCCTCGAGGAAGACTCAGTAGGTGGATAAACATGCCAAATTTATTCTAAATATTTGGCTGTCTGTACAACAAACATTAATAATAAAATTATACTCTAGTTTCTGTTTAGGTCATATAAATTTTTCATCTTTTAAGTATTTCTCTAGTAATATTAATAAACTTGCCTTAATGGTTATATTTTGCCCACTAGATGGTGCTCATATGGATTTATATAAATAACATTCATACTGACAAAATTAATTGTACAAACCAATCCAGTCTCTGCCTTAGTTGCTGGGCAAAAAGAAGATAATGTCTTTTTCCTAGCAAATCATTGAAGGTATGTTAGCACTGGAAATCTACATTTGTTCAACAGCATTGTTGCATGGTGCTTACAGGCAATTTTCAACCATAACAGGGACCAGAATTTTGGTTGCTAAGCAATGCGGTTGTTAAGCAAGTCATCATGTGACCAGGCCCAATTTTATAATCTTTATTATGCCAGTCACTAAGTGAATCACATAGGTGTAAAGTGAAGCTTTGATTGACTTTGCTTGTCACAAGGCATCTGGGAAGATCACAAATCACAATCACATGACTGAATGACACTATAAAAAATCATATAATAATAGACAAACACAACATATAAATGCAAAATATAAAATGGGGCAAATCAGTAAAGCAAGACAATCAGAACTGTCACTCAACTGGCCCTTAACAACTGGGGAAACGTCAGGTCTTAACAGCTTTCTGAGGGAGAAAAGAGGTGGGGAATCTGGCATACGTTGGATGGAGGAGAGGTTATTCCAAAGAATGGGGCAACTGCAACAAAGATACACTTCCTAAGTCCAACAAGGTTTAAAAGAAAGAAACTGGAGTATACCTCCTTCTGGCAGTGTGTAAGAGATTAGGGTTTAGATTACAATTTACATATGTGGAGATTTGAAGGCTTGTAAAAAGAACTTGCTATTAATAAGGGTATGATCAGGGTAGTGAACTATTCTGTATTCTTCTGAAATCATTTGGAAATCAAATCATTTTCTTCCTGAGTTGTCCCTAGAATTCAGTGGAATGATTTCTAGAAATAGGGCCTTAAACATGAAATTCAGGATGTGGTGCAGTGGTTAGAATGCAGTATTGCAGGCAAACTCTGTCCACAGTCTGGAGTTTGATCCTGATGGGGCTCAAGGTTGACTCAGCCTTCTGTCTTTCAAAGGTCAAAAAAAAAAAAAGAATGTGAGAGCAATATGCTGACATTTTAAACCTCCCAGAGAGTGCTGTAAAGCACTATGGGGCAGTATATAAATCTGAGAGTTATTGCTATTGTTATTGCTAGGTATATCTCACTGGTCTCCAGTGTCAGCTATATTCTTGTGACCTGGTTCTGATTTCCAATTATGAATATTGTAAGGTGAAAATTGAAGCTAGTTGCTTTGCCTCAATTTATCTGTTAGCTGCAGACACAATGCTTGAATGAACATGGATAGATAAGTAGTGGAAAGAAGGGAAATAGGTACTTCCCATAACCTGTGAGCATGTACAGAAACATGTGGAACTATGTTACTACGGCTAGGAGTGCCAAAACTCTTCTGATAAATGGCAAAGATTCAGTGTATTTCAGGGAAGAATTCTTTCCATGTGGTATCATTTTCTTCTCTTATGTATTCTTAAGTCACTTACAAATATACAGTGAGCCCATGCCTGGGAGAAAAAGAGGAAGAAAATCACTATACTGTTGCTTTTGTGTTTAATTTATGACTCAAAGCCACACCACTCATTCTATAAAGCCCCATGGAAAGCATAAAAATTGCTTTTGCTCTTATTAATTTCACACCAAAAGAAACCAGGGAGAGGCAATTTCCCAAAACAAAGACTTCTGAAGGTGCCTGAGGGATTGCCAAACAAAGATAAAAAAGCACAGCTGAGCAACTTGCAAGCTTTAAACCAGGTGGAACAATACCTTGAATAATGCTCTGTTGCAACAGCAATTATGAAGAAAGAGACAAATGGGGCCTCTTGGAATATTGACAGCCTTTGTTTCACACCTCACTGTGTGTTCCAAGTGCCCTAATAGCTGGCAGCCCCATTGATTTCTGTCTCCACAGAATTAACAAAACCCAAGCACAAGTGAAAGCCTTGCTTTTGGTTAACCTTCATGTCCCTTTCCCCCAAATGTTTGGTTTCAGGGATCTCTGCTAATGACAGAATACTAACTTCTCCTTTCAACTAGGTTGGAAATGCCAGTGTCTCAAACTAAGTAAAAATAAAGTAATGCTAACCTGGAGGGGGGAAAACACATTTTCCTCCTGTTTGCCTCCTTTGCTTTCCATTGTTCTTATGGTGGTAGTGAAATAATTTGAGCAATACAGCCTCTGTGATCTATCTGAGATGTAAGATGGAAACCAGTGGTGGGATATGGGATTTGAACATTTTTTACTACCGGTTCTGCGGGCGTGGCTTGGTGGGCGTGGCAGGGAAGGTTACTGCAAAATCCCATTCCCTCCCCACCCCACTAACCTGCTTTCCAGCTCTGTTCCCCTGTGCAGGGCAACAAAAGAAGACTCAGCCAATCAGCTGGGACTCGGGAGGCAGGAAATAGATGGGGACAGGGACAGTCAGAAGTGGTATTTGCCAGTTCTCTGAACTACTCAAAATTTCTACTACCGGTTCTCCAGAACAGGTCAGAACCTGTTGAATGCCACCTCTGATGGAAACTGATGGCCTGGCCAAGGAGATGTAGATTAGAAAGTGCTGCTCCCCTACATCTCAAATAAATGATAGAGGAGTGAATTAGTTGTTAGATTTGTTTTAATCAGCTAAGATTTATGCTAAGAGCAGAGCAGACACAACCTTGGTCATTTTGAAGCCTCTCAGGTACATTGGAAATAACCTTTTCCCCTTTTGAGGGGTCCTTGGTGCTCTCTGAACTTACCTGCTTTCTTTCAGACATTTCATTACTCAAACTAGGTAACACCATCAGTGTTAGTAAGGAGTCAGTTTATATTCAAGTAGCTTGCCTGTCAGTGCTGATGGGATAGTCTTAGAGATTCTATGGCTGGGCTGTTTGCTGTTGGCTTCTTTGGCAGTTTCTTGATTGGGGTATTGTTTACTTGATTGTTGGTCTGATGTTAACCTTGGAGTTAATCTATGCTGATCTGGGTGCTAATTGATGGTGGAGAGGTGCTTGGGTCATTTTGTTCCTTTTGGGGCTGGGTGATAGTCCTTTTTTGCATAGTCTATAGATGTTGTTAATGTCTATATGTCTATTGATGGCTGATTTGTCAGAGTGCCAAGCTGCTAGCAATTGCCAGGCTTCTAAACACAGCCACTATGTAGGACAAACAGGTAGAAGACTGGCAAAACACATCCATGAACACCAACTAGTAGTCAGAAGACAAGATGAAAATTCTTTAATTTCACAACATATAGACGGATTTAACCATAGTTTCAATTGGGAAAATGTGACCATTAAAACCAAGTCCAAAAATGCTAGGGAATTTCTAGATGCCTGGCACTCTGACAAATCAACCATCAATGGACACACAGACATTAACAACATCTGTAGACTATGCAAGAGACCAGCCCAAAAGAGAACAAAAAGATTCCAGTACCTCTCCACCAGTAACCACCACCAATATCAGCATATATTAAGTCCAAGGTTAACATCAGACCAACAATCAAGTAAACAATATCCCAATCAAGGAACAGCCAAAGAAGCCAACAGCAAACAGCCCAACCAAAACATCTCTAAGACCATCCCCACCTACACTGGCAGGCAAACCACTACTAGGACATAAACCTACAGCAAACTGCACTCCAGCACCCAGCACTGATGATGTTACCTAGTTTGGCGAATGAAATGTCTCCAAGAAAACAAGCAAGCTCAAAGAGCACCAAGGACCCTTCAGGTCAACCCTGAGCTACAAATATTCTCCTTTGTTTTTCCCCTTTTGTTTAGGAAACTATGGAGAGAGTGGCATGGAAGCTTTCAAGGAACTGGCTGCACAAGAAGGCCTTTGTATTGCGCATTCAGACAAGATCTACAGCAATGCGGGAGAAAAAAGCTTTGAGAAGCTGTTACAGAAGCTCCGGGACAGGTTGCCAAAGGCTAGAGTTGTGGTTTGTTTCTGTGAAGGGATGACCGTCAGAGGAATCCTCATGGCTATGAGACGCATGGGAGTACTTAGAGAACTTCTACTGATTGGGAGGTAAGTCATGTACCTTTGCTTGCTGTCATATCGGGACAAAGAGGAGAAAGAAAGGTAAAACCTTGTTACTGCTATAAATCTAGAGCTTAGAACTGAGAACTCTTATGGAAAATCAAGACCAGAACTTAGGCTTATTTTCAGTGGTGGGATTCAAATAATTTAACAACCAGTTCTCAGTTCTCAACCAGTTCTCTGCCCTAATAAGTTCTTCCAACAACCAGTTCCCCAAACTGCTCAGAAAGTTAACAACCGGTTCTCCCAAAGTGGTGCGAACTGGCTGAATCCCATCACTGCTTATTTTCCTTTTCTTGTATCACAAACGCCTCACATTATTTTTTGAAGATAATTTCCATTTCACTTTGCCCTTAAAATAGCAGAGCAAGTTTTAAAACCAACCAATGTTCTCTGGACAGGTTGCATAAATGAACAAAATGTGCTAAGTTGAGCACTAAAGAGGGATTATATAAACACCTTCTGGTAAAATGAACCATCATGAGCTAGTAGTATGGTCTTACTTTATATGAGAACTTTTTTAAAATTAGTTTATGACATATGTTGTGGCTTAATAGAGGAGCACAGAGTTGACCTTGGAGAGAATACATGGCAACCATTAAGACAACATGAACTTTGCCTGGAAAAACAAGACAGTGGGCGAAAGAAACTCAAGATTGCCCCAACTTGATTCTCTTTGGTATAAGAGGGAGGGAAGGCAAAACACTTGCAGGCTTTCAAGAATCTGTTATTTTGCCCTAAATTAATAAAGCAGAGTTTCACTATTTTTTGCTTCCTGACCTGGTCTAATTTGAAGGGCTGACAGGTTTTGAATAATGGTTCTTCCTCTTTACATGTCTCCCTACCACAAAGATCTCCAAATGTTTCATTTCAATGGCTTATTGTCTTTCATTTTTTCACTTTTATGGAAACTTATTTTGTGAGAAATACGAGAGCACAAAAACCAAATATCTCCCCCACCCTCATTTAAAATTTCCACCTCTGCACCTTGATAGTATCCTATCCACTTTCCATCATTGTCCATGAATGGTAGATCTTGTCCCTCCCAAAATTACTACTTCAGGAAGGAAGGATTAATCATGCTTGATGTAAAATAATTCTCAAGGAACTTGCTGGGGAGGAGAAAGAAGGTTGATCTTGTAAGACAGGGGTCCCCAACCGCCGGTCCGCGGACCGGTACCGGTCCGTGGAACAACTCTTACCGGGCCGCTGGTTGCTGGGCGCCGCCATCTTTTTGGTAAAAAGTGCTTCCGGTGAGCTTTTCCGGGTAGAAAGCTCACGAAGCACTTTTCATCAAAAAGATGGCGGCGCTAGCTCGGTGAGCTTTTCCGGTAGAAAGCCATTTCTACCGAAAAACTCACCGAGCGCTGGCGCCCCCATCTTTTTGACGAAAAGATGGCGGCGCCCAGTTGATGCCGGTACCGGGCCGCGGCGCCCAGCTGATGCCGGTACCAGGCCGCGGCGTCAAAAAGGTTGGGGATCCCTGTTGTAAGAGATGGTGATAAGCTGAGAAAGGAATGGGAGAGAAAGCAGATATGCATAGTCAAGAGAGAAGATCAAGCCAGTTGATACCATATCTTGCAAATGGCAATTTAGTCCAGTTGTAAAATTATTCAAGGATAGAAACTTAATTAAACTATGTTCACAAGAGGCTGTGGAAATCTTTTGCCATGTCCAAAATTCTATATCCACCCCAGGCTAGCATGACTTTGTAAAATCTATGCAGTTCTTGCTTCATTGAACTTGCCAGCTGTGTTCTGCTTGATAACCCCATTGGACAATATTTCTCTGTTCCCTCCATAATTAATAAAACTAATATTTTCAGTTGGAAATGAAGCTCTTTCACTACTTCATCCGATAATTGAAAACATGTGTAATATTTAGAGATCCATCTATATTTTTGAGTATTGAAAATATCACAAGAAAAAAATGTTTCCTGGGGAATGGAAAATTATGTGCAAAATGAAAACATTTCGATAAATATTTCCAGCATGTATTTAATCTTGAATACCACGATTAGTTTTATTTGAATATAACTGGCAACTTGGAATTATATTTATGCACGAAAACTCCAAATATGTCTGAGAAAAGTTATGTATTTTAGGACAAGGAAAGCTCTGTTTTTGCATTTTTCCTTTTTGGCTAAGCTAGACTTGAGAAAAGTTTTCTGTCAAGTATATAGATGGTTCTTTTCAGGCAAAAGCAGAAGCAGAAGTGGTTGTTTTAGCTGATTCCTCAGGTGATGAGCACAGGTGAGACAATGCTAATCATCAAAAACATCATGGATCTGGCAATTTGTGTCAGTGGTAGAACTTATGTCTTTTAAACATCATTGACAGATACCTGTTCCTTTTCTTCCAGCTGCCTGAGGGTTTCAACTTGTCACTGTTTCAATTTACCAATTCCTATGGACCCAGATGATGTATCCCTGCACTCAGGAATAGTAGACTGAGCTGTCAAAAAAAGAAAATAGTAATGATAGGAAGCTTAGAGTACCATGAAGCCTGTCAAAAAAGGGGAAGAAATTTGGAGCAAATACTTTCTTCCTCCAGTCCATTTAATTTATAACCCTAGTGGCAGATGCCCTGAGACTAATTCTCCCCCTTTCCTAAACAATTGCAAAAACTGCTGGATTATGTTTTCCTTCCTTCCTTCCTTCCTTCCTTCCTTCCTTCCTTCCTTCCTTCCTTCCTTCCTTCCTTCCTTCCTTCCTTCCTTCCTTCCTTCCTTCCATATGAATGGTTGAGACAGCTATATGGTCATCCAATGTGCCTTCAAAAACTGATCTTTCTCCCCTCAAATATACCATCTTTGGAAAGGACCAAGTTTTGGAATTATGGACAAAAAGGAAGTATGTAATGTTGTGATTGTTGTGGGTCTCCAGTGACTCTGGGTAAAGAAGTTAATGAATTGTTGAAGAATTCTTTTACACTTCAGTGACGTTTATAAGCTTTCTCTCTCTTGTATATTAAAAACATGCAGTTATGTATAATGCCACCAGGGAGGGTGTATAGATTGTTCACTTCAAAAATCTACCCATTTAAGTTTCAGTTTCTTCCTCTGTTTTTCCTCATATCTTTCTTCCGTTTATTTTGTCCTTTGCTACCTCATGTTAATTTATGTGAGATGTCAACAAAGGAGAGCATTGAAAGAGGAGGCTTCATCTCTTTTTAATTCCACATCAATCTCCATCTATCCCTTTGAAGTATAGAACAGGGGCGCAATTCAACTGGTATAGCAACCGGTTTGGTGAGTGCTCACTTCACATGCGTGCATGCCAAACATGCGCTTTGTGCACACGCAGCACATTTGCTACTGACCTTTTCCAGCAATCCCTGTGTGTTAAACAGCTAACGGGCGGCAATTCACTTTGCTGCACTAATCAGCTGAGCTTGAAAACCAGGATATAAAGCACAGACTAGAACCTGGACGGGCAGGTGGGCCCAACAGCTGATCATTGGAGCAAACTGAACCAGTTCGCTTCCAGCTGATCCTCGGAGCTACCGGTTTGCCCGAACTGGGCCAAACTGGTAGAATTCCACCCCTGGTATAGATAGATGCCAACAGATGTATCTGTAACAATATCATTTTCACAACTATAGTAAGATGATTTTAAAAAATAACCCAAAACATGTACAGCTTGGAAGAAAGGAAAGCAAATTTCTCTCACCCACCCACCCAATATTCATCTGAAATTTTACAAGTTTCTTAGTGTCGCCTCTATGCTGCAAGCTCAGGCAGGAGCTGTCATGTAAAGCTTAAACTGCTTTTTAAATTGCTTGACAAACTGATTGAAGTCACAAAATCTGAGAAATAAACAAAACAAAACAAATTATGGTGTCATTTTCCTCACTGGCAAAATCTGTTTTTTAAATAACTGAAATAAAATCTTGGCTAATCTTAATAAAAAACCCTGTTTTTCTAAAACAGAAACATGGTATGAAGATAGATAATAATGACAATTCTGATATCCTTGAACTCTAGGAATGCACTGAGATCTTTCAAGAAGAACCAGTATAATCTCTAGTGACAGCCTCTCTTATATTTATTTATTTGACAATATTAGTTGCCTGCCTCAATCCTGATAGATTCTTAGAGAAGAACAAGACCAATATAATACTATCTAAAAAGTATGAATATGATGACAATAAAAAAAAAAAACTAGTTACTGAAGCCCCAAATCAGATGAGACCTGATAACATATTAGAAGCAATATGGAGGGCCTATATGAATCTCATGAAAAAGGGAAAGCTTCAGTAAATTCATATAAAAATAATTACACAAAAGTTCAGTCTAACAATACCGAGAGCTGTGAAGAGATATTCACATTTTTATAGGAAATTAATTTAAGCAATTTTTTCAACCACCAGCTAAAATGTTCGGACAGAGCTTTCCCAGTTCAGATTCAGGCGTCAGTGTTACTGAACTTTGTAGATCTAGTTTTGTGCACAAGAACAATACAAATAAGTTTCATTAGAGTTATGCTGATTTCCAAAAAGAACTAGGCTATGCTCAGTGCAAGATAATGCTTGCTTTCCTTTTGACAGTCAAAGATTAAAACTGCATAGATAAGACACATTGCTCTGACATCTCCAACCACAGTCTGTATACCAAATGAGACAAAACTCCACCCAAGATATGAACTTAAGTTTTACACCTTCTTAATAGTATCATAACTTCAGAAATGTTTAAGATCTCAAAATTGTGCCGGGGTAGTAGCAAAATTTATAAAAATTGAAAATAGGAACTTCCACACAATGAGAGTTGGAATGATTTACCAGCCAGTGGAACAAAGCAGAAATAATCATGGCGCAAACAAGATGGGAGATTGTTTGATCCCACATGTCACTTGATTTGGAAATGTGGCTATGCCAGAAAGTCAGTTTCTATAATTAGTCATATATCACTACACCATTTACTACACCATTTACTGAGCTGATTGTACTGTACATAGCAACAACCATCCAATCTATCCTGATTCCTTTAAACTCCTTCAACATTTTTCCTGAGAAACTGAAACATGCTAAGCTTGTGTGTCTTCAGTTGGTTGCTTGTAACAGAATATTTATCTTCCATTCAGCAGACTACAGTTTATAATCTTCCTTTCCCCTTTTATTGCTGTACTGATTTTCTGTCTTCTCTATGTAAATTCATGCCTTATTTTTCCATCATCTTAGTTCTATGTCTCTTATGAATTCTTAATTTACTTTTCTACTTATTGCTGTAGCTTGACTTAACTTCAGCCATATCCTTGTTTTTCTGTGTTTTTCCTGCTGGTGCTCGAATTCCCTGCCTCTCCATTCTCCGGCAGCCCTCACAAAGGCCCTTGTTAATTGCTTGCAGGTGCTATGCTTTTCTTTGGATTTCTGTTGCTGGGTAGAGGAGGCAGTTTCATAGCAGCCTCCATATCTGGTCTGCTGCCACGCTGACTTGCTTCTTCAAGCCTCGTGTTGGATCTTTGGTCTTCTAGATAGTACCTGTCAGCTCTCTGTCTTTACATTCCAAGTTTTACCTCTTCTAGCTATCAAAGGCTTGCCAGCATTCTGGACCTCATATTTCTAGATGCTGCTGTGACAATTTCTGAGATCCTCAATTCCTTTGTCCTTCTCACACAGTGAGCTCTCATACTGCTTCTGGTCCAGTGACTCTCCGGCCAAAGTCATTCTCATTCAGCCAATGCCACTGAGATTTCAGTTACTGCCAGTCTCTGAGGTTCTCCCACCATTTAGCAGAGTTCTCCAACCACTTCCTGTTCTTCATAGACCTCATCTTCTTCATCTGCATGCCCGTGCCACAGTGCTCTGCATACTTCCACTTTTCCCTCATGTATAATGGACTTCACACTTTACATGAAGCTACCTCTTACATAAAGGGTTAGACTAGGGCTGGCTTTAAACAGGAAAGAGGAGACACATATTTTTTTCCCTCTGCATTTCTTCCTTCCCCACATCTCCACTTTCTCAGTGTTTAGGAAGTTGGCAAAGGCACATTTCTTTCACCAACACCTGAACTGTTTGTTTATCTCATTTTAACTTATTTCATGTTAATGTCTGACTGTTATTTGTATTTTAATTGTATTGAAGTTGCTGTATAATGCAACTACTCTAAGCAAAGAAAGGAAGGCAGGATATAGCTCCAAGAGTAGTATTAATTAATTGATTGATTACTTAATTAATCTAGATGAACTGAAGCATGTATGAAAAAAGAAAATGACAAAAACTGGAACAATGGAGTGAAAATACTGTGCCAGTCAGTGGGCCAAGCACTTCAAATCAAATAGCAGACTATAAACCAAATTTTTAAAAGGTACATAAAACAATGGTTTTGCAGAATCCTTCTCCAAATGCCTAATTTATAGGCACATTCACAGAGCCTGTTTTCTACAGCTTTAATGTTATTTATTGAAAACATGTCTTTAGAATACAAGCTCCATCTTCTCATCAGCCCAGTTCTGAAGGAACCTGAAGCTGATACAAAGATTCTAATATATAATACAGTGTTTTTCCTGGCAAAACAGAGAAATGCTTATTTGGTCAATTAATGGCACATGGAGAAGAGGCAGGAACTGACAGGCTGAGATGGTGATTTGTTCAACTATAATTAGTTTAACCTATCTGTTGCCCCTTCAATGTGGTTTTAGTCCCTGTTCTGCAATGCTGTTTTGGCTGCAGGGGGAGAGCAGAATCTCAGTTTCTACAGTCACATCCTTAATTTTGTTTTTTAAATGGGTCAACTTATCAGTGGATAAATCTGATTCTGTTTAATGTAAGAGGACACAGGTATACTCCTACAGACTTTCAAATTTCTGTTATTATATCATACAACAGTAAAATGGCATTCATGAAATCCTTGAAAGTCTACCTGGAAGGGTGAACAGTGGCAACCAAGAGAGAGTCAACAACTGTAATTCTTTCACTGAGGGCATCCAGTTGACAAGCCAATAATTGTTTTGGAAGCCAATTGTTTGTTTTGGAAAAATGAGGCTATCCACTATAGCCACCATCATTCATCGATGTTCAGTATGAAAATTGCTGATGGCCTTTTCTGTGGTTGGTGACATTCAAACTTTGGCCAAAAAACATGCCAATCACTGCTCTTACAGTGTCATGCAAAGGAACCGTATGGACTGCGTGGCTGTTCCAGATGCATTTAACAGACCTGTTTATGCCACGGGTGTCAAACTCGGGGCATCACGTTACCATCATCTGATGTTTCACGATGTTTTTTCCCTTTCATGGGGCTGGGGTAGGCGTGGCCTGCATGTGACGCATCCAGCCTGCAGGCCATCAGTTTGACACCCCTGGATTTATGCTAACAGGATTTCCTTCTTTCTCCAGAGGAGGAGGAAATCATGGCAAAATGGCTGTATAGATGACCACTACAGGTGTCAGCTTTGGAAGCCATATTAAACCCAGAAACTTCCATGCCGCCACATTCCTATGCCTGGGAAATTAGGAGGGAGGATTTTTTAGAGTGTTAGTATTCTTATTTTCAGTCAAGGTCATGTTATTCCTGCACCTGGAAGAGGAGTGGTTGAGGGGATGTCTCAAGTTGGGACAGATGGTGATTGGACCATGTGATGGGTGCAGGGGTTGGGTTTTGATTTTTGATTTACTGAGGGAAAAACTGGAACTCTCAGATTTGGGTTTTCCCAGATGTGCTGGTATGACTGTTCCAATAAAAAGAAACTTTGAGAAAATGCCTGTCTTGGAGTTTTTGATTGGGATCTGGTTTTGTTGGAATGCTGACAACAGGTTTATAAATAGAGTTAATAGCAGAAAGATGGGGTCATTGGCATAAAGAAAATACAACCCTGTCTAACAATGGTGTGAAGCAAATTACTGTTACTATTTGAAATTAGTACTTCAAATTCAGTAGAAAAAGACCTCCAGATTGGCTATAATTTCATAAAGCAATTAATATAAAGATGTCCATGGTCATGCATGTATAGCTGTCAAAGGTATAGCTGTTTATTAGAATTGTGGTCATGGCTCATATTTTCATGATGAAAACAAAGAACAAAAAGCTTTTGCTAAAGCAGAGACATATTCAGAGGTATTTCTTTCAACTCTTTGGGCAACAACAATTCAGCTGTACCAAAACTTAAGGAGACACATTGCTGGTAGATGGTGGGGATGGGTTTGGCATTCATTTCACTGAAATGTTTATCATTCAGGACAACAGTCATCAGAGTGCAGCTCCTGAATTTTTAATTTAGAACTGCTACACATATAAGATTGGTAGCGATACAAGAAGCATTTTGTTATATTGGGATGAAGGTAATCTTCAACTGGGAATGGTTTTTGTGCCTCTTGGTCAGAAATAGTAGACAAGCCCATCATATTGGTATTTGATTTGTGAGTGTTTTAAATATGCAAACTGCTGTATTAGTCCAGCAGTTTATAGGAAGGGCATGTTGTGGGTATGTCGCAAAGCATCCCTCTGAAACTTCTGCTGAGTTTCTTTGCATGGTGACTTTGAGACTTCCTTCCTTCCTTCCTTCCTTCCTTCCTTCCTTCCTTCCTTCCTTCCTTCCTTCCTTCCTTCCTTCCTTCCTTCCTTCCTTCCTTCCTTCCTTCCTTGGATGCATTTGTTTGTTTTCCGTAAAACAAATTATTGATTAAAACATATGAGATATTTGTGTGGATAATACTATGTGATTTCTTTATTTCAATTTGGTAGCTGAGTTTTTGCCTTATATCCTGCATTGCAATCCTGGGTACATCAAAGAAAAAGGAAGGCCAATTTGGGCTGGTAATTGCATAGCTCAGTAGCATTTCTTACTAGTTGGGTGATACTTTCAACTTTTAGCTTCCAATCAGTGCCAGGACTCCCCCAATTGTAGTGGTTCTGCATTGTATTTGTATTTGTAGAGTCGGGATTGGGGGTGGATGTTATTTTTTCTTTTCTTTGGAGCTTCAAAATCATAAGAACATAGAATGGAAAGGTCCTGAGAGATAATCTAACCCAACCTCCTACCCGGTGCAGGAACTTACTCCTATAACTACTCTGACAAATGAGCATCCGGTCTCCATTTAAACATCTCCAATGAAAGAGAATCTATTATCTCTTGAGAAAATCTAATCCATTGTTGAATAATTCTTGTTGTTAGAATATTTTTCCTAACCTCCATCTGAAATCTGTTTATAGATTCTACCCATTGGTTCTTGTCCTATTTTTCTGGAATAGCTCTGAAAAAATTCTGCTCTTTTACACGACTTCCCTTCATACAGTTTAAGATGCCTATCATGTGTCTCTACAAAATCTGACACTCAGAAATGCACCTACATTCTTTTGTTTGTTTTGATTAAGCCCCTATCGGAAGAATTTTAGATGCAAATGATTGTTCAATTCACCAATGCTTACACACACACTCACACACATATTATGCATATCCCACATGTATACATATACACATACATGCATCTGTTGAGGACACAACTTCATCCAAACTCCTTAAATCTACCCAAAGTATTCCTATTTCACATCAAGTGTTAATGTTAATTTAAAACAGAACACCTATAGTTCAAAAATAAATGTGTTGAGATGAACAAATATCGAATGAATTCTACTCATCTGTGCAATTACAGTGAATATAAAATGAGCTCCAAATATCTTGAAGGGTTCAAATTGAATTCACAAAAATGTTGCCACCTTAAATTGGAATGTCTTTGGTTAACTCTTTGGTTAACTATTGAATAGCAATAGTTGAAACAAAATAATTGTGACATTTTGCTCATAGAAATCCTTGAATTATCAGAAGACAGGCCTGGTGGGCCTTATGTACACACACAGGTAATCTCCCAATCTTATCTGTTAAAATATCTGAAATGACTGGATTAAAAAACAAATTGGGAAGAAGACAATATTTAGGTAACAGATAAATAAGGGAATAAAGGACAACTTTTCATTAATGATTTCCCCTTTTCCCAACCTGGAATTTAGAAATTCCAGGACTTTGTCATAAGTTCTTAGAATTCATCAGGTAGACAATGTGCACAACAGCCCTTCTTGCCAATGCTTGTTTATACATAGCATAGATATATACATACTAAGCAAAGAGCATTCAGTTAATGCATAAAAACCAACTTAATTTTCCTCATCTTTTTCTTGCTTCTGCCTTCAAAGGAATATAATATTTTATGACCTAATTGATTTACCATTCCAAAATTAACTATCTCCCTGCCTGCTATAATATTGCTTCCGCTAACATGTTAGTATGTCCGTCCTAAACTAAAGCTTCCCGTGTAGCTATTTCTAAATTCCCCAATGGATTAATCAAAGGTTTCAATTAAAATTTTGCTGGTAATCTCTTGTGGCTAGCACAACCTTGATCTATTTTTTGGCAGCCTTGAATCCCTTTTTCCCTCTAAGAATTTACCCAGATGCCACACTGTCTTTCTCTTTGCATGGTGATTTCTATGCCAACTCCTCTTCATTATCAGCCTGGAACCCAATTCCTTCTTAATTCCATCTTCGTTTACCAGCTGTTTTCTGATCTGAATCCATCTCCAACACTCCAAAACTTCTCACAAGCTTCTTAATCCATTTTGAGACTATATATGTGTGTGAAAACCTCATCTGTTTTTCTCTCAGCTTTTTGCCACCACCAGGTTTTCACCACAGGATTAGTTTGCATGTCTATGAGATAACATAACAGGGTATTAGATGATGTCTACGCTCTTTATTCTGTTCCAGACAGATTTACTTTCACTTGGGATTGTACACGTAATATGGAATATTTTTTTCAACAAATAGACAATCAAAGAATGTGAAGCAAAAATCCAGCTAGACAAAACTGTGTTTTCAATCTCTGTCTCCCACCTTCTTTCCTCTTGTTACCTCTGTCCGTAATAAAATAATCACACATAAAAAAAAGAGAGACAGCCATTTTTGTCTCTTGTGTCACCTGCTATGTCACATTCCTGCCAACAGCACATTTTCTCATTAGACACGGGAAGGTGCAAAAGGGAGTTCTTTTCTAACAGAATAGCCTGAATCTGGATTACTGATTCAGCAGGATTTTGCATTTTGTCTGGAACCCATGTATGTAGACATCATTGGAGCTCCCTCAAACTCTCCAAAAGAAGAAGAAAAATGCTTTAAAGGATTAACAATTATTTTAAAGAATCACATAATGATGATTCAGTTATAACATTACTGGATTTTTTTCCCCTTATGACCCAAGACTAGGAACAACTGTCCTAATAAATAAATACACAATATCATACATCTTAACATTTATGATACTGCAATATCACTATTGCAATTCAATAATATATTTCTTATGTTGTTTTATGTTTTCACGGGTATTTATATGTATGGTATTTAGGTTTCTTCGGGTATTTTCCCACGTCTTAATATTTGTGCTTTTATTATAGCGACGTTTTGGCAGAATCTCATCTGCCATCCTCAGGCTTGTGTATTGGGTTCTTTTTAAACTTTAAAAGCACAACTATAATGACGTGGGAAAATACCCGAACAAAGCTGAATACCAGATAGATAGATAGATAGATAGATAGATAGATAGATAGATAGATAGATAGATAGATAGATAGATAGATATAGATACAGATACAGATACAGATACAGATACAGATACAGATACAGATACAGATACAGATACAGATACAGATACAGATATAGATGATATAGATGATATAGATGATATAGATGATATAGATATAGATATAGATATAGATATAGATATAGATATAGATAGAGATAGAGATAGATAGATAGATAGATAGATAGATAGATAGATAGATAGATAGATAGATAGATAGATAAATGAAGCATAGAAAGCAGCCATACAAGGGAACCAGTGGCGGGATTCAATTTTTTTTTACTACTGGTTCTGTGGGCGTGGCTTGGTCGGCGTGGTGTGGCTTGGTGGGCATGGCTTGGTGGGCATGGCAGGGGAAGGATACTGTAAAATTTCCATTCCTTCACCACTTCTGGGGGAAGGTTACTGCAAAATCCCATTCCTTCCCCGCCCCACTAACCTGCTTTCCAGCTCCATTCTCTTGTGCAGGGCAACAAAAGAAGTCCCAGCCAATCAGCTGGGACTTGGGAGGCAGAGAATAGATGGGGCAGGGCCAGTCAGAGGTGGTATTTGCTGGTTCTCCGAACTACCCAAAATTTCCACTACCGGTTCTCCAGAACTGGTCAGAACCTGCTGAATACCTCTTCCGAAAGGAACAAAGAAAATGGCCAATATTGAGATGACACCAAAACAATTGTAACATTAGTTGCAGCTGCACTTTCAGGAAAATTGATGGAAAGCCCCAACCATATAGAATATGACAAAGATGTCACTGTAAAGACTCTTGGAAAGGCACAAAGCCAGATCACAATGTGGAATTAATATAGGAATATCAGAACAATTGTAACAAGTGCTTGACTCACACAAGCAGAGAGAGTTTGTAAATTTGGAATCTATTCTGTCTACTTCTGTGCAAGACACTGTCTACGCTTTCTAGGACACATGAATCTTAAATTGATCAGATGATAAAGAATACCAAAATTTTCTAAGAGCAGTAGGAAAGCAAAAGTCTCCATAGAGAAGAGCAGACCATGATTCTTGTTTCCTTTGATATACTTGGTTGCTCTTTGTATATCATTTCAGTAAAACGATTAATAAGACTCTGTTACCCAGAATTATGGATGGTGTGTGGGATGTTCTGTAATGTATCTTTGAATTCAGTGGTAATGAACATTGTTTACATGAAAACTTTAAAAACACCTTCTGTTTCCCTCTGAACCAAAAAATGTAAGGAAAGAGTTTTTGCATTTAATTCTGGAAAAGTTGATCATCTGTATAATTACTGACTTTGCAATAAGCCTTTTTATCTCTTTCATTAAACGGACATTTTCAGATGTTAAAGTCCTTTTATAGTCATTCAGTTAATTAAGGTTTTTATTCTAGGTTGTTAAAGCCAAGCAACTGCTTTTATTTCAAAGGTTTTTTATAGGAGAAGTTTCATCTCTAAAAGCTAAGATGCCAAAGCCCCTCCATACTGAATTTCAAGAAACAGGAATTGTGGAAATGGAAAAATTATTGCTGTATGCTACAGGTTCATTCTACTTCTGTGAATTGTCATGAACTAACTGGTGAGAAGCTAGGAGATGTGAGAGGAAACTTTGATGGGATGAGGCAAAGTCAAGTCTAATGAGTTTAGTAGATCTGGGATGAAAATTGGAAGAGGGAAAAATAAATACAGCCCTGTAACAAAATGTCAGGAAAACCATTTTGTTAAGATTTCACTTGAAAGCCACACATGACTATTTTTGGAGAAATGTGGCAGTTGGTTCTCAGCCCCTATCAGGACAGTCTTATTCAGCACGTTAATCAGGCTGGGATGAGAACTACTCACACAGAATAACTTTGATCCTCCTTTTTCTCTCCTTATTTATTTAGCAACTTGTTTAACAAATGCATATACTTCCCACCTCCTTAGTACTCTGGGTAGCTTGCAAGCTCCAATATAAATACCACTGCAGCAATAACCATAATAAAAAGCTAAAACAATATTGTTAAAATATGAAATTTCAGTTCTGGAAGATGACCATAAAAGATTCCCTAGCCTAGGTGAAATGGCAGCTTTGTCATCAGTGTCCAAAGTTCAGAGCCACTCAGCAACCTCACCAATGGAAAAGATAGTAAACAAAATAAGAGATTGTGCATGCACATACATGCAGCTTTGGTTTGCAATGAAGTTAACTACTTAAAGTGTAACTGAAGCTGATTCAAAGGCAGCTTGAGAGGACTTGTGCCACAGAGATGGTCCATCATGTTTTGCTGTCTGAGGCAAAGAAGCACACACACACACACACACATATGCTGCACATGTATACAAGTTGACTGAATTGGCAATTATGCTCAGGGCTGTCTTAACAGCATTATGAGCCCTGGGCAAAGCAGTGTACTGGGGGTCCTACGACAACTACTCACAGGAATAAAAATGTAAATGGTCAATAAAATTAATCATATATTTGCATGTTAGTATTAATTAAAATGCAGTAAAATGTAATAAATATGTTGCTGTATTTATATGATACAAAGTGCATTGAAGGGTTAACATACACAGATTAGTATGGGGCCCCTATCATCACGGGGCCCATGGGCAAGTGCCCATCAGGCCCATGCATTAAGACAGCCCTGATTGAGCTCGCTTCACTGTGCCATCTTTATGCAAAAAACACCTTTGGAACAACCATGACCTGGATGATTGAGAATCTCCATAGAAATTATGCCAAACAGATCATTATTTTTTTAAAATTTTTGTATTTGTCCCAAGTAAGTCATTTTTCTTCCAGTTACTGACCCTGGTTGCTTAGTCAACAGTCCTGAGTCCTGTAATTCACTTGATACCAGATGTCCAGGAACTCCAATACTTAGTGTGGTTCTTGTTGACCAAGGGCATACTGACCAATCTAGTATGGATTTCTGTTAATTACGCCTCACCATATTGATATTGGGAGAGAGTTACTATTATTTTCTCCCAAAACCATGCCATTTTACAGGCTAATACAAATAAAAGAGAAACCATTTTCCAAGGAATATCTTTTTACACTGTTGCATTTAGCAGAAAAATGAGTAGTAATGTGCTTGAGAAAATAAGAATAAAACAAAACAGGGCAAATAGGGGAAGGAAAAAGCATCATGACATGAATGTGGATATACTATTCCATTGGATTTTATTTAGATTGAGATATGCTACCAAAGGCTAAGCAGAGGATAAATATTTCACTGAGCTTCAATCAGTCACTTCTGCTGCTATTTCTGTCATCCGCATTTAAGTAGAAAATGCATTGGAGTGTTTTATATACTACCATCAATCAGTTGTTATCTTCCGGACAGGCAGAGTTTACAAAAGACTGACACTTGGAAGAGATTACCCACAACAATGATGGAGTCTTTTGTCCACTTTCTCCCATATGTCCCCCAAGAAAATGATTGACATTTCTGTGATCCTTCCCAAATAAAAGATAGCATCTAAAGGACTCATTCAGAAATAGACCAGACTTGTCAGTTGCTCATCAGTGATCTCATAATAAAAATCATATGAAGTAGGGCAGCACTCATTTTCAAGCCCTAGAGTTCCTTTCTCAGAGTAGTAGGGTCAAAAATGTAATTGTCTTTGCACTTTGCAGGATAGTGGGGATTTATCAAGGAAAATGGATTTCTTAAGGTTTGCCAGACACTTAAAGCGTTTATTTCCCACAAATCTGTATTAAGAAAGAGTGAGTGAGCAAGGGAGCACCAATTTGGCGTATGATGAACGTATCAGACTGACACTAATCCAGTCTTGGGCCCAAAAGCTCATTGGATAACTCTGGGCAAGTCCCTCTCTCACAGAGCTGTTGAAGTCAGGTAAAAACAGAGAAGGGGATACCGTATATACTGCCTTGAGCTCCTCTACAAAAGATGGGATCTAGTCCTGATAAATAATAAGTAAATAAATAAATGTACTGGGTCCAATTCATTATCTGCAGTGTGGCCTTTGTTTCACAAAGCAAATGAAAGCTGTGCACCGCTGTCTTCTCATCTTATTATCTCTAACTCTAAATGGATTAATAAGAGTGCCAAAAGTTTTGCATTTTGATGTTTCAGCAGTCACCCTGACCTTGCGATACAACTTTATTTATTTACTGTTAAATGCTAAAACCATGAATCTGAATTATAATTCCCATCAGCTCAACTGGCATTGTCAGACTTCATACAAGGGCTCAGCAGTAAATCATAGCTCTCCAGACGCTTAACTTCTTTTCCATCCTTGCTTTGACACAGGCCTCAGATACAGCCCAGCTAGATTAGAATTTTTAGTTCAGACAAATAGAGAGCCTTAAACATTTCCCACTGAGTGAAAGACGGCAGAAGCTAAACCTGCTTCAGAGTTTCAACTCATGACTGATGTCTTCACTTTCCAAATAATTGTACAATCTGTGTCCTCATTTTGCCAACCTTGGAAGGATGGAAGGCTGAGTCAATCTTAAGCCAGTGGGGATTGTACCCCTGGCAGTCAGCAGAATTAGCCTGCAATCAGAGGTGGTATTCAGCAGGTTCTGATCAGTTCTGGAGAACCGGTAGTAGAAATTTTGACTAGT
The DNA here is from genome assembly GCF_049901735.1 of Notechis scutatus. NCBI lineage: Eukaryota > Metazoa > Chordata > Lepidosauria > Squamata > Elapidae > Notechis > Notechis scutatus. The sequence goes on along the minus strand of NC_142009.1, from coordinate 87,895,268 downwards.
TTGGAGAACCAGTAAATACCACCTCTGACTGGCCCCACCCCCATCTATTCTCTGCCTCCTGAGTCCCAGCTGATTGGCTGAGTCTTCTTTTTTTGCCCTGCACAGGAGAATGGAACTGGAAAGCAGGTTAGTGGGGTGGGGAAGGAATGGGATTTTGCAGTAACCTTCCCCTGGAGTGGGGTGGGAATGGAGATTTTGCAGTATCCTTCCCCTGTCACATCCACCAAGTCACACTTACCAAGTCACAACACACCCACCAAACCACGCCCACAGAACCGGTAGTAAAAAAATTTGAATCCCACCACTGCCTGCAATGCTGCATTCTAACCACTGGGCCACCATGGGTCTTAATTAAAATGTTGATCGCCTGCTTCCTGTGGACTATGGAAAATACAGAGTCTTGAGTTTGGGTCTTAGAAGGAGAGAAATACTCATGACCTTTCATCTTTCAGATCATAGAAAATAATAGTCTTTAATGGTCTTTGAGATTCTCAGTCATCCAGGTCATAGTTTTCCCAAAAGTGCTTTTTTCAGGAGGCAACTGGACTTTCTTGTTTTTTCTTTAAAGACCTTTTGCTTCTCATCCGAGAAGCTTCTTCAGCTCTGACAGGATAGTGGGGAATGGAAGCTGATCATTTGCATCCTTCTAGAGCAGTGGTTCCCAACCTTTTTTGCCCCGCACCCTAAAGAAATTTCACTCGAACCTCGCACCCCTGAAATTTAGACTTTAGGAACTACTGAACGCAAGTTAAATATATGGTAGGATTGAATCTTTTCAGCTATGTATGTGACGGCCACTAAATAACGATACTTAACTCTAAAATGAAAACAAAGTTAATCCATTGCATCATAAATAAAAATGCCAACATATAGCCAATATCCTATTATTTACCTGGACTTTTCTTGCACCCCTGGAATATCGCTCTCGCACCCCCAGGAGGTGCAAGCACCCCAGGTTGGGAACCCGTGTTCTAGAGGGTCATTGAAGCACTTGTCCTTAGGGTTACCTGAGTAGTGCTCCTGGTTCCTGTAGTCTGCAGCTTTTTTCCTCTGGAAATCCATTCCTACTCCCACACCATTCAAGGGTTGTTCATCCCAAATCACAAAGTGATTTATATGCACAACCAGTGCCCATTTTGGCCATCTGGGGTGATGAAAATGGTTGGTACAACCTAAGGGGAGATGAACAGATATGGAGAAATTAATGAATTTAGTTGAACTCTCTGTAGGCAGATTCTTTTTTCTCTTCCAAATTCACTTTTCTATTTCATATGCTGTCCTAAATTAGAGTCTTTTGTGCTGTTCTAAATTAGAATCTTTTGTCCATCCTTACTGATGGACTGATTTTTTTTTTCTCTTTGGAGTTTTTCTTTCAAAAAAAAAATCTTCAGGTATTGCTCTGACATTTTTTTTCTTCTTCTCTTGATAAATTAAAAACTCATGTAATGCTTAGCCCATTGGTTTGAATGAATTGTAGTTCTTAGAGGAAGAACCGGAAAGAATTACTCCTGAATGGAGGGAAATGGTGACACTGATGATATGTTTTCTTACTGTAAACATCAGCCTTTGTGCCTCACCACACCAGCGTGCCATTTATTGGATGTTATATAAACCTAATGCTTTTCTCTTCAGAGAGAAGCATCTGATTTTGGGGGGAAGGGGAGCAGCTTGCTATTTTTGCTGCTCCTGTGTTCCTGGTATAGTAACTTTCATTTTTTTTGTCATCTGACAGCAGGATCATTGGCTGTTTGGAGAACAACAACAAACACTCCCTACACACACACACATCATCATCATCATGGCATCTTCAGATGGAGGGTTCAAGGCAGCTTCTCTTATCTCCTCCCTTTGTTCCAAGCCTTTTGGTGTTACGTGGAGCAGAATATACTTACGCTTCATTTGAAATACTTTGGAACAGACTCTTGTTTGCTTTAAGGCAAAATAAAGAATCATGACCCTGCAGTGAGCCTTGGATATTCACTTAATAACAATAGCAACAGCACTTAGACTTATATACCGCTTCACAGTGCTTTACTGCCCTCTCTAAGCAAGTTAGAGAGTCAGCCTTTTGCCCCTAACAATCTGGGTCCTCATTTGACCGACCTCGGAAAGAGGGAAGGTTGAGTCAACCTTGAGCCAGTCAGAATCAAACTCCTGGCAGTCCACAGAATTAGCCTGCAATGTTGCATTCTAACTACTGCGCCACCATGCCCCATAATATCACCCAATTGCCAACATTATTTTTTTAAAAAACACATACAAAATAAATAACATTAAAAAAATCTTTAAGATTCTCTTCATGTTTTTTCCCCTAGCCCCTTTTCATTTTGAAATAAAAGGCAGTTGATTACATTGCATGCAGGCTTTCAAGCATATGAAGATTTTCTCTAGAAGCCATGAATTGACCACAACTTTCCAAACGTTGCAAACGTGGAAGTGTGTCAGTGCAATGCAGGAAGCAGCCTTAAGTGATTGTAGACATTTGTTGATGAACAAGGAGGGAGAGACTTATAATAGCAACTTCAAATCAAATCTCATTTTATCATGGTGACTGACCTGAATTCTATGAGTTAATTAATTAAAACCATTAAACAGTTTCTATTTCAAATAGAATAAAGTCATAACTAGGTCATCAAGGAATTCAGGGCATGTCTAGTTTAAGAGCCAGAATAACAAAATGTAGCTACATTCAAAGAAACAAAATCATACCGTGTGTGATAAAGCTAACTGTACATAAATCAGAATTGTTTGGGTATTTTGCCAGATAGAGAGTTATAGAAAATTGAATATAATTGGCATGAGCTATGGACTCAGGGGATCATTTTCTACAAGGGCATAATCTTAGCTCTGAGGAAATGGTTTCTCTCTCTCTCTCTGTCTCTCTCTGTCTCTCTCTCTCTCTCTCTCCAGTTCTTGGGAAGACTCTGAAATTATTATGGTTGGTTGCACAATCAACCAGATGCTTAGACTGGATTTGGCATTTTTATGCACCTATCGAGTCCTTTTCAAGGACCTAGGTATATGTGGATCTTTGATGGTGTTAAAGGTATTATCACAGGTTGTAAGTTATTTCAAGTAAACCTGCCTTTTGCAATTGACTGATTTTGCCAATGTCGATGGTGTTCAAGTGAGGCTTCAGATGCTTTGGGATTATTATGGTTCATCATACATTCAGCCAGGTATCAGTGGCTTCAGCCACTTTCGGACACACAGAATAGCCCAGTGAACATAGAGAAGTTCTAAGAGAAAACTTGGAAGACAGCATTTTAGATTCTGTATTTTCTATTACATTTTCTGTTTTATGATCCCATCAGTTCTTGTTTGCAAGCAAATAGTATTTCCAATGCACTTTGTCTTGCTTTATTATTATTTACATATCTATCTATCTATCTATCTATTATTTATTTATTTCCTTTACAAATAACTCAAAGGCAGTGAGCATTTTCCTCTCAGCAACAACCCTGTGAGGCTGGTTGGCCTGAGAGAGAAAGGCATCCAGCTGACTTTCATGGCTAAGGCAAGACTTGAACTCACAGTCTCTTGCTTTCTGGCCTGGAACCTTAATCACTAGACCAAACTGGCTCCCAGCTAATGTGTTAATGTTAGTATTCTTCAGAGTTTAGGGACACTTGTTTATTTTGAATATTATCCCATTCTAAGATAAGTTCTTGACTATTCAGTAATATAATCCTGGATAGAGCAGGATCTTCAGAATTTCATTTAACATGTTCATACTTGTCCCCTTTCTCCATCGTTTCTTAGCCAGAAGAATGCAAAATGTATATCCAGGAAATTGTTTTTATTTTGTTCTATTTTCAAAGCCAGCTATGATTTCCCAGTTGACTCTTGTGTGACTCTTGAAGCAAATCGCAACAATACAAAAATGTATTGATAAAAATGAACCATGTTGAGGAAAAGTAACTCCTATAACATACAACTCAGATGGATGCAACCAACATCCCGACCTTGGGGGAAGAGTTAAGTCTTCAAGACTTTCTTAAGACCAAAAGGCCTGGATCACCAGATCTTGGGGTGTGGAGATCTGTTTCACAAGGCTGATGCTGGGACGACAATACCTCCCAATCCTCAAAAGATGGCACAGCTTAGGAGAACATCCTCATAACTCTGGCAGGGTGAGCAGAAACTCTTGGAGATAGCTAGTCCCACAAATGTTTTGCCTCTGTGCCATGTAGGAGTATAAGTAGATACTACTCATTGGTAATCAATGCAGCTTGCGTAGTAGTATGAGATGAATGTACTGAGGGGTGACCATGCTGTAACTATTTGTGCTGCTGCTTTCTAGACCAGCTGTAACATCTGAGTATCCTTGGTGTTTATATAAATGCTTTCGATTTTGCATAGCTGATATGAACACTCCTTTTTTTAATACAATGCAATGGGCCAGAACAAGGAAGTCTGGCAGGTATGATGACAGAGTTGAAGCTATGCTCTCCGAGCCATGGCTACAGTGTATATGAGATATTTACTGAGTGTTAATTGCACACAATTACAGGATTTATTTTTCTAAAGTGTTATCAGCCAATGTCAACACAATAAAAAGGCAGGCAGTTGTCTAGCTTTGTATATGTGCTAATTTATAAAGTGAATTGGTGTTGTTTTTTTCATTTTCATCTCTTGCTTGAGAATGCAGCTAAAAAAAGAAATCCTAGATATGAAGATACCAATTAAAATGGTATCTAAAACAAAAGCAGCACGATTATCTCACTCATTTACTTACATTTTTCTTACATAAACCAGTTTATGGTGATTGTAAAAGCTATCAGGGTTTGTTTTTTTTTACAGTATAAATATGATTGTTGAATATAAATAATGATGCTCCTCATAAAAGCCTCATAGCATATATAGGAAATATATCCCAGGAAAAAAAGAGACAGCATTTCTTGTTTGGCTAATACTAGAAGAACAGAACTGGTCAGTTTTCAGTCGTGAGCATTCTCTCTCATAGTGTGCTCATGGGAAATGAAATTATTCAGGGTTTCTTTAGTGTCAGTGTGGTATCCAAGATCCACTCAACATTTACAATATGAATGAAAATTACAAACTCTAAAGGAACCAGTGCACATAGTGAGGAAGGTGGTAGAATGGCACTGGGGAAATCCAGATTCAAGGCCACAGCCAGATAAGATAACTTCATAGGATAATGCTAGGCCAGTCATGTTCTTTCTCAGGCCATCCCACTATAGAGTTGAAAGGAAGTACTTTTTAGGCCGTATTGATGTCCCTCAATCTTAGCAACTTTAAAATGTTTAGAATCATAGGGTTGGATAATTCAGAGGTCTTCTAGTCCAATTCCAGGAGTCTATATGCCATCCCAATTAAATGATTGTCCAGTCTATTTTTGAAAACTTCCAGTGATGAAGCACCCACAACCTATTACATTGACTCTCACTGTCAGAAAATTTCTCCTTCTAGGTTGTATTTCTCTTTAATAAGCTTCCACCCATTACTTCTTGTTCTGCTCTTTGGGGCCCTAGAGAATAAATCAACCCCTTCTTCTTTGTAATAGACCCTCAACTTCTGGAAGACAGATGTCATTTCCCTCAGAGTCCTTTTCTTCAATAACATGAACATACCTCGGTCCTTCAACTGTTCATCATATGATTTAGCCTCCAGACCCTTTATCATCTTTGTTGCTCTTCTCTGCACACTTTCCAGGATCTCAACATCTTTTTGTATTGTGACCAGAACTGGATGTAGTTCCAGGTGTGGTCTTCATCAGCATGGTGTAAAGCAGTGGTATCACTTCTCATTTTCTTGATGCTATCTCTCTTTAATGCAGCCTAGGACTGCACTGTTGTTGTTGTTGTTGTTGTTGTTGGCAGCCACAGAACAGGCTCATACTTAATTGGTAGTTAACTAGGACATCTACGTCCCTCTCACAGTTACAATTGTTGAGTCAGCTACCGCCTCTTCCATAGCTATGTGTTTGATTTTTTTCCTGCCTAAGTGCAGATATATGGACTTCAACTCTCAAAATTTTCCAGCCAGCATGCTGGGAATTGAAGTCTACACATCTTAAAGCTAGTGCTGTAGCTATTGTTATGAAATAATGATTAAATCATTTCAATCAATTATTTAGTTATTAAGCTATGCAAATAGAAAAGCATGTGAATGATATCCAAAAGATTATACTTCTTGATTTCTATACTGGAACCCAAGGGATAGCAGAAATAGAAATGCATTTAGAAAGTGAAATTAAACAAATAAAACATGCACAGAAATGAAAGCCTAAATTTTACATGTCTTTATGGCAAACATGAAGCTTAGGAAATGTGTGTCTCTGACAACTTCTCTATCTTAAATGACACAAAGAAAGAAATAAAAAGCACAGAAACTAATAATGTTTTATATGAAGTGCCATTGCTGGGTATCTTATAAATTAATCAGATATTTTTATGAGTGGCAAAAGGACCCCTTACATAGATTAAACCAGTATTTTTCAAACTTGGCAACTTTAAGATTCGTGAACTTCAACTCCCAGCATGCTGGCTGGAAAATTTTAAGAGTTGAAGTCCATATATCTTAAAGCTGCCAAGTTTTAAAAACTGTTGGATTAAACTAAAGCTGAGTCCATGGCAATCAATTCCTCTTAAAATCAATATATATTTTCATTTCCTGCCTATGGATTTGCTTTTTATGTGTACACAACTGTAGTTCTGCAAAAGAAGATGACAACAATCTTATATTTACATATTTCTATGAACAGGAACAAAAATTTGAAGAAAATCCAGTGGTAATATATTACATGAAGAAAAATTGAAAAGCAATCCTAAAAATACTGCCCAGGTGTTCATGCTATTTATATGGCTTTAAAAAAACAAAACACCAATGTTTACATGACATTCTCTTTCTTTGATTAAAAACCCAAGTAAAGATGGTCATCAGTCATTTACTACAGAAAGCCTGTTTTAAGGGAGTTCTGCAGATAACAGCATCTGGCTGATCTTGCCTAAGCTGTAGAGTCAGGCCTTGTTAGAACAGATAAACAGATAATCAGAGTTGGAAGGGACCTTGTAGGTCATCTAGTCCAACCCCCCGTTTATCCCATTTCTGACAAATGGCAATCTAATCTCTTCTTGAAAGTCTCAAGTGATGGCGCTCCCACAACTTCCGATGGCAAGCTGTTCCATTGGTTGATTGTTCTCACTGTCAGAAAGTTTCTCCTTATTTCCACGTTAAATCTCTCCTTGTTCAGTTTCCATCCATTATTCCTTGTCTGGCCTTCAGGTGCTTTAGCTTGACCCTTTCATCCCTGTGGCAGCCCCTCAAATATTGGAAGACCTCTATCATGTTTCCCCGGTCCTTCTCTTTACTAGACTAGCCAAGCCCAGTTCCTGCAACCGTTTGTTGTATGTTTTAGCCTCCAGTCCCCTAATCATCCTGGTTTATCTTCTCTGTACTTTTTCTAGAGTCTCAACATCTTTTTTATAATGTGGTGACCAAAATTGGATGCAGTACTCTAGGTGTGGTCTTACTAAGGCTTTATAGAGTGGTATTAGTACTTCCCTTGATCTTGACTGTATCCTTCTGTTAATGCAACATAGGATTGCATTAGCTTTTTTTGTGGCTGCTGCACACTGCTGGCTCATATTTAGCTGGTTGTCCACTAAGACTCCAAGATCCCTCTTACAGTTACTGCTATTGAGCCTGGTTTCACCCTGTCTATATATGTACTTTTGATTTTTCTTGCCTAAGTGTAGGACTTTACTTTTCTCTACACTGAATTTCATTTTGTTAGATATGGCCCAGTGTTCTAGTCTTTCAAGATCCATCTCGATCTTGAGCCTATCTTCTTGGGTGTTAGCTATTCCTGCCAGCTTAGTATCATCTGCAAATTTGGTAAGTTCTCCTTCTACTCCCTCATCTAAGTCGTTAATGAAGATATTGAAGAGTACTGGGCCTAAGATGGAACCTTCTGGCACCCCACTGCTTACTTCCATGTAGACTTAGACCCATTAAGGACTACTTGTTGAGTACGGTTTGCCAGCCAGTTGCGAGTCCATCTAGCGGTGGTGCTATCTATTCCACTTTTTCTAGCTTACTAAGAAGTAGGTTGTGGTCTACTTTGTCGAATGCCTTGCTGAAATCTAAATATATTATGTCCACAGTATTTTGCTGGTTACTAATTTAGTCACTATGTTGAAGAATGAAATAAGATTGGTTTGGCATGATCTGTTCTTAACAAACCCGTGCTGACTGCTAGTTATTACTTTACTTGTTTCTAGATGTTAGTAGGTCTGTTTTTTTATTATCTTTTCCAGTATCTTCCCGGGTATTGATGTTAGGCTGATTGGTTTATAGTTTCCTGGGTCTGTTTTTTTTTTTTTTTTTCCTTTTTTGAAGATGGGAACCACATCAGCTCTTTTCCAGTCCTCTGGTAGTTCCCCGGTGCTCCAGGGTTTTTAAAAGAAATGGTGCAGTGGTTCTGAGATGACCTCTGCCAGTTCCTTTAAAACTCTGGGATGTAATCCATCAGGCCCCGGTGATTTGTGTTCATCAAGATCAGACAGGTGTTCTCTTACTATATTTTTGCTTACTTAAACTTTTATTTTTGGTCTGTCTTTTACAGTTATGTTTTTGGTGGGTTGAGCTATAGTTTCTTTTTGCGTGAAGACCGATGCAAAGAATGAGTTAAGCAGTTCTGCTTTCTCCCTTTAGTGGACTGACTGTTTCCTTGAATTTTTTTTTTTTTTGTTATTTATATGTTGAAAGAAACTTTTTTTTATTATCTTTGACTTTTGCTTAAAGTCTTTGTTCGTTCTGAGCCTTTGCTAACCTGACTTCGTCTCTGGAGAAATTCGGAGAACTTGCCCCCTCTATTTCTCTATCTCCAAACCTCTGACCATATATGTCCAGCTGTGGTTACTGTGGTCAGTTTTCTTCATTCATTGTGTGTTATGGTCTAGGTTTTCAGTTCTTACATCTAAGAACTCCATATTCTTAATGAGCCATTTCTGTTTTCTTGCTGTTTCAGTATTGGTGTTATTTGAATGACCTGTCTGTAGAAGGCATGTTGGCTAAGAGAAAAAAAGATAATATTCACGCTTGCTTTACGGGCACATACCAGCAGTGTTATTAGGGCAAAAAGCTGTTAGAAATTATTTTTAAATTATTGAAAGGAAAGAATGAAAAGCATTATAGCTCCTGGGCACTCTTTTTTGGAATAGCTTAAACTGAGGAAATTGGTTGAAGAATTATACACAAAGACCTTTTAAAACAAACCAAACAATAGCATTTCTTCAAATATACAGGAGTGTGGAGGGGGGGTTATATTCCTTATCCCATATTCTTTATTTTCTTCTTACAGTAAATGCTTTCTGTTGCCATGCCAACAGTTTGTTTGAAAGTTCAGATGTGGTATGCTTAATTATCCAGAACGTGAAGGACTTCCTCTGGTGAATGTTGTTTGGTTTCCATTCAAGTTTTACAGTAATATCTAATAGGGACAAGGTTCCTTAACTAGGTTAAAGAAGAGAGATAGGTATCAGAAATGCTGAAAAAGAACCGATTGGTTCAATGTTAAATACCTACTTAATATATGTTGTGAATCAATAAAAGTGAATAACCTAAATGCAAATTAGGGGTTGTACAACAACTTGGGATTGGGCCAGAACCAGTCCCTGATTGGCCACTTTTGGGACTGTCCTTATTGGTCAGTAGTTGAAACCTGTTGCACATTTTCATTGGTTAATAAGGCAGCAGCTAACCCTATAAAAGGGTTACTGCTGCCCATAGCATTGCTCTGTTCCATTCTGATTCCTGTTATTATTAAAGAGTTGAAGTCACTGGTCAGATGTCTGGTCTCCTTATTCTCCAAACTTAACAATATATTTTCTGGCATTATTGTTAGGAAGGGCCTTTTTTTTTTTTTACATATTGCAGACAATGACTTTTTTGGTCTCTTTACCAAAAATTCAAAACTAGATTTAAAAAAAAAAAGATTTTATATGTTTTTATTATTATTATTATTGATTGGATCCCACTTTAGATGGGAGCTCAAGATGGCTTACTGCCTTCATTTTACTTCCACAATAGCAGTCTTTAGAGGGAGACCAATACTGAAGCTTGAAAGGGAAAATTAAGAGACCAACAAGATATGATATGATAGCAGTCTTTAAATATCTGTTTTATATATGTACAATATTTATATATTGAAATAACCTTCCATAGCTTTTTTCTAACTCTTTATTCTTTTAGTCATAAAAGAAAAAACATGGTTTCAATTGAATAATAATCTTTAAAAATTCTCTGTATCGAAGTATTTATTTTTTGCTTTTTTACATGTTCACCAAACATAATAAAATGTACTTTCATGTTGTTCACATGTCCGACATACATTTGAAGTACCTTTATACAATTTCTCTGGCATCAAAACTAATGCAACATCATTTTAATAAAATTCTGTTTGAGATCATAACACAATATAAATTCCAACCCTTTTAATTACATAATTTCCCATTGAGCTGTTTGTATATTGTAATTAAAATTCTTAGAAACTATGGAGATTCTCAATCATCCAAACACATGTTTGTCCCAAACAGCTTTTCAAAAGACAACTGGGTTTTATTTGTTTTTTTTCTTTGAAAACATTCCACTCCTCATCCAAAAAGCTTCTTCACTTCTTACCCACTTTATCATACATTCTTAACTTGTTCTTCCCCTGTTTCAAATGTAAATATCTGAAGTTTGTTTCATATCACTGAACTGATTGGTTTCTACAGCTTGAAAGGATAAATAATTGCAAGAAAAATATTTTGATGAAATATTTACTTTTGTATATTGAATCAAAGCTCTCTTGAGAGCATTAGACTGCATATGATCATATTAAGAGCAACTGCGTTCTCTTCACTGATGATATAAAGCTGTTCAATACCACAGACAATACTGCTACCCTTCAAAAAGATCTTGACTATGTATCAGAATGGTCAAACAAATGGCAACTTCAAATCTCAACAAATAAATGCTCTGTCTTACATATTGGGGAAAAAAATCAGAAAATAAAATACTAGCTGAATAGTCAAGACCTTGTTGATGATCCAAGCTCTGTAAAGGATCTTGGAATATTCATCTCTAATGATCTAAGTGCTAGAGCCCACTGTAACTACATAGCCAAAAAGGCATTAAGAGTTGTTAACCTAATCCTACGTAGCTTTTTCTCTGGTAATATCACACTACTAACTAGAGCATACAAAAACTTTAACCTTAGACTGTCTACTATTGACCTCACCCCTTTCCTAAGAGGTCTGTAGGGGGTGTGCATAAGCGCACCAACGTGCCTACCGTCCCTGTCCTATTGTTTCTTTTATTTTTCTCATATGTACCCATTTCATGTATTCATAACTATGTATATACTTATACCTATTATCTTGTAAGTGATTGACAAATCAAATAAATAAATAAATAAAAATATAACAGTTGCAAGAAATCCATTAATTCAAGACATTCAGGTTACAATGAAACTGGGTCCAGATCATAAAATTATCAGATTTTCTGCATATTTATTAGATGTTCTGCAGTGGAGACTTAGATTGAGATCCATTTGACTGAGACTTAGTTACGCAGCTCTGTAAAATGTTTACAATTTATATATTATTAATATTGTATTTAATTTGGAATAATATAAATTCGGATTCACATTGCTTTCCATCAGGAGCTTTGCTATCAAAAATTCCTAAATGGCAAATTTTAGGAAGGAGTGTAAATGTGATCCAGTTAGTTACGTAGTAGGTGTCTTTCTTGCTTTCCTCTAAAATAGGATTAACAATTAACAATCCTATTTAACATTTGCCACAATAAATCGCTTTCTCTTTATGATTTTCCAATTCTCTAATGTCCATTAAAGATGAACAATTATGCTTTTTTTCTATTGTGGGAATTCTCTATATATTTTTTCAATACTAATTCTAGACATTTTCTCTTGCTCTTTTTTTCAGAAATATATTGTTTAAAAAATAGGAGTTTCAAAAAATCTTAGATAATCAGTTTCTTGACCTTGTAAAAAATGGATTCTTTAAGTAATTTTTCACTCGATCTTGAAGAAATGATGGTAAGAGTTGGTTGAATCTGAGAAGTAATAACTGGTACAAAACCTGATGAAACAAATAAGATATTGTAATAAAGCATATGTGAATAAATTTTAAGAAAGAACATGATGCATTGATAAAATGACTTAAAAGGGAAAGAACTTGTAAGACTTAATTCCCACACTAATAAAGATTGAAGAGATTGTTATGAAAACAACCAACTGCAAATTTTCCTGTTTAACAGTGAAGATCCCTAGCTCTTCACTTGAGGGTGGTATTTTTATACCTCTACTTCTTCTATTTCAATAAATCTTGATAAGGGGGGCTCTGTGAGAACTGCACTTCAAAATGAATCACTTTTGTTTCAGGCAGCTGCCAAAGAGCTAGGCAGAAATGATATATTTAATATAAAATTTATTTTGTAATATAGTATTCTGCTGCATTTTCTACTGATCAGACAAAACAACTAGAGTCAGGGATTACTTCTAGAAACTTCTAGAGGAATTAATTACAATGAGTCTGCAAGAATTATAATATATAACAGAAGGCCAAGCAAGCAATGAATTCATAGGCATGCTTAATCATTAATAATAATGATAATTCAAAATATCATGAGCACTAGCTGAAGACTTTTATAAAGAAAAGCTGAGCTTGTGCATGTGAAAATGGAATATTGAATGCTTATCATGGCTGAATAATTTTATTTATAATATTTATAGTCCATCTTAATTCAGTGAGACTCTGGATAGGGTTCAACAAGGTCAAAAATAACAATGCAGCATAAAAATAGCTTGAGTAGTAAAATTTTACACATAGCAGACTAAAACTTTATATTAAACTAATCTTAGAATCCAATGCCTGAGGTATTAGAATTTCACTGCTTTGGTTGGAAATAGAGCAAATGTCTTTCATAGCTCTGGAAAAAGAATATTCCATAAAAGTAGGGATTGCTATTGAGATGGCCTATCACCAGGCCCAAATCCCATGGGTTGTTTTTTTAAAATAATTAGACTAGACAAGGAGGTTTAACACCAGCAAGTCATTTCCTGCTTTATCCCAATGCTGTGACTTCAACATAGGTGTTATTCTGAACTGATGGAATTGACCCATTAGGAACCTACTTGTTGCATTTTTCTGAGATATTGTCAACCTCATTAGAGAGAACAGATCAGGAAGTCAGATCCACAGGAAGACTAGAATGTGCAATTATGCAAGCCTTCTTCCCAACAAATTGTTTTAGGGTTAGGGTTATCCTTCTCTTTCTCTACATCCTCAAATCCCCAATCTGAATATTCTAGAATTCTTTGCAATAGTTGGAAATAAGGTTAAGAGGAGTTGCAGTCTGTGGGAACTGACAGAAGTCCTCCATTTCATATATGGAGAAGCACCTTAAGACCAAGGTGTTATTCCAGCACATCTCATTCATTCCTCAGTTTAATTTGTACTTGCTTGCTGAGTAAGAGAAACTAGCTATATTTAAAAATTGGATGTGGTAACACTCTGATATGGTAACCCTACAGAAATGCCATTCAGAACAATTTTGCCTTGCTTCAACAGAAGAACAAGAAGAAACAAATGCTTCTGGTATATTCTTTCGAGAATTAGCAGTAATAGATTATCTGAGTCTTCAAAACTTTTGGTTGTGTAAAATTCAGAGACATTTCTATAGCAACAGTATTGGGCTGCTACCAGTGTTATTAGTTAGAAAGAGACAAAATGCTGAGCATTCCCCCACTTTTCTTGCAGTGCTGGATATATACAAATAAACACTGCATTCATCTAATTGCTAGTTATAAAAACATCACTTTTTAATCCTACTTAATCCTACTTTAGTTCAGAGCAACAAAGCTTTAAATGTTACTTGTCAAAATATAAGTTAGACTGAGTTCAATGGGAAGGGAAAAATGGCTGTCATGCTTTTTCAAATGAAACTATGTACAGTGGAAACAATTGCTGCTGTTATATATATAATAGACATCAGTTGGAATAAAGTTACTTAAAAGTGTTGACAGTTAATGTGAATGAATTAATTTTCAGGTTGTAATGGGTTGGGATGGAGACAATATAAAGACAAGATAAATTTGCAATTAATACTGAAATGCCCAAATAACATTATGTTTTAAAATGTAGGGCAAGAAGATAATTGATAGGCTTGAAGATTCTATAATTATGATATTCCAGAAAGCCAGTAAGACTAATGTAACATGCAGAACAGTTATCCATTCATTCAATTTATATGGTCACCCATCTCAAACAAGTGATTCTGAATGGCTAACAACAATTTTCAAAAACACCCAAAAAACCAAGCAAAAAAGCAATAGCAATAACACTTATGTACCACTTCACAGTACTTTACAGCCCTCTCTCTAAGTGGTTTACAGAATCAGCATATTGCCCCCAACAATCTGGGTCCTCATTTTACTGACCACGGAAGGAAGGAAAGCTGAGTCAATCTTGAGCCGGTGAGGATCGAACCCTTGGCAATCAGCAGAATTAGCCTGCAACACTGAATTCTAGAATTCTAATCACTGTGCCACAATGTCTTGACTGTCAACAAATTGATGTCAATAAATCCCGGCAGGCGTGAGAGGAGGAGGATATTCCAAAGACAGGCACCATGATAGAAGCTTTTTTCCTGGTCCTGCCAGGTGACAATCTTTAATGGATAGGACTCATAATGTGCCTCTCTTACCAGATCTGAAAGAATTGGAAGAATCTTGTTGGAGAGAGATGGTCCTACAAATAACCTTCCTTCATGCTATGAAAAGCTCTACAGATAACTATAGACATCTTGAATTGAACCCAGAAGCATGCTAGCTACTAATGCAACTTACAAAGTAGAGGTGTAACAAGTGCAGGTCAAGAAGTATTCATAACTACCCACACAGCTGCATTTTGTACCAATTGTAACTTTTAATATTCTTCAAAGACAGACCTATGTAGAGCACACCACAGTAGCTGAACCAAAAGATAACTAAGAGAAGGGCATGAGCAGAATATCCTGATTGAGGAAAGGTTGCAATTGGCACAAGATATGAAGTTGTGCAAAGGTTCTTCTGGTAGTGCTACCTACCCCTCAAACAGGCGACATGAGTTGAGGAGGCATCCCAACTTGCACGGAAGTTCTGCTTATGTCTGTTTAGAACAAGAGATGGAGAATCCCCATAATACAATATTCTACCTCATGTTCATTAGATGGATATATCCTAGTGAAGTGACAAAAAAGATCTAGTAGAAAGCCTTGCCTGTAAACCATTTCTGCATGCTATATTTGTCTTGGTGAGGAAGAAGCGATTTGGAAAAAAGCTACAGATAGTTGCAGTCTGAGAGAAGGAATGCCAAAGGCTTCACTGTGAAAATCAGTAATCAAATCAGTACTGAGATTTGAGTACCATCCTGGAGGAATGTATAAATAGCTTGACGGAGGACAGCAAGTTTGGGGCATCTTTCTGCAATAACAGCTTCTCAGGGAAAATGCAAGAAGTATCAAGACCACAACTAGATTTATTCAATGCAGCGGAAACACCAATATAACCTTCCTCAGAGCAGTGCCCTTCAAATGAGGAAGGTTGACCAAATTATGAAGGAGGGAAGAGAGAGATCAGTAAGAAAGTTTCCAGCCATGTAGTTCCATAGGAAAGTAAAAGCTTAAGATATAAGGAATCCATCTCATACTTAAAAAAAAAAAAAAGAGATGTCTGGAAGTGTGAAAAAAAGCATTTCAGACAGCCAAACAGAACGATTAGCATAGGAACTCATAGCATGAATGAGAAATTTGACTTTTTCATGCTCCAATTTGCTTTCCGTTTTGCTATGTCTCTTTCACCTTACTTAGTCATTTAAATAGATTGGGACTCATCAACAGCCTCTACCATCCATACTATAGATCTAGATTCAAGATTTGTATTTCAAGTACCATGTTTATACAAGGCACAATGTTTTCCCGAACCTGAAATTTAATCTTCTCATTGAAGAATTAGAATTCAGAAGTTAATTGCTTAAGAGTCAAGGCCTGCAGCTCAGTAAGCAGTTTAAAGACCCCAAGTGGTTTTATAGTTAGGTTAGATGTTGGAGTGCTGCATTTCTATTTTTCCTTAAATATACAACTCTTAGTCCTGAGGCTTCATTGAACTAGCTTCAGATCCATTTGTCCTGGAAGCTGTCCAAAGTTCTACTCTAGTTAGTTTCCTATGCTAGAGTTTTCAAAGATGTGGCTGGACTTCTGTTGCAGCTTACCTATTTGTACACTTGTCAAAGAGGACATTACACATAGTCCTTGCATTATGACCATTCATTCAGTAACCCTTCAAAATTACAACACTGTTGAACAAATGTCTGTGGAGATTCTTAGTCATTCAGGTCATAGTCATCTCAAAGGTGCTTTTTCAAAAGGCAATTGGACCGAGGAAGAAGAAGTTTCACTTCTCATCCAAGAAGCTTCATTAGTTTTCCAGTCAACTGTCAAAACCTGTTGAAACAAATGGTACTTATGACTGGTCCTCAAAGTTGTAACCATTTTAGGATCCCCACTGTCACTTGATCATGATCTGGGATATTGGTGTCCAATTTGTGATTACAATGCCATAGCAAGCTGCAGTCATGCAGTTTCAATTTCTGATGTTCCCACTAGCAAAGTCAATGGGTAAACCAGTAGGAAGTTCCAAGTCATGGGTGTGTGAAGTCCTCACTTGATGACCCACACATTCTTTGCTTAATGACACAACAAGGACTTTTGGAATTGCTGTTGCACAGTTATGCGACATTGCACTTTACAACTATATTGCCTTGTGATGGAAATTCCAGTTCCAATCACTGTCAAAACCTGAGGAATACAAAATAAACCCGGCTCAAGAGATTGGCTAATATTGTTAACGCCACCTTCTTAGCTGAACTCCATTTGTGTCCTTTTCTCAGCTGTTCTATTTAATGATAATTCTTTTTTTGCCTGAGTGTGATGTTCAATACATATTATGTGAATAGAATGTAGAAATTGTGGGTCCAATTTAGAACTACATATTATAACAATATAATACAATACTATTTCACTTTGAATATAAAATAATTCAAAGACGCTTAATATATAATGTTATAAAAGTACAATTGTGTTATCAGAAATAGGCATCCATTTTCATTTAGTTAATAAATCTGTTTTTTCTATTCCTACTTTTTTTTCCTGAGCCCTTCACCACCCTGAAGTGTTTCTTCTTTCTCTTTGGAAATGTTTAAAATATGCTGCAAATTATCTTCTCTAGAGCCTTTAACCTCTAATTTCTGTTTAAACTGACTTCCTTTTCTTAATTGTCTTGTCTCAGTTCAAACTGTAAGCCTTCAGGCTAAATTTATTATTTTTAACATAATTATTCTATAGCATCCAGTGTTTCAAGAGTCTTATAAATATTAATGACAATGCTGATGTAATATTATTGGCATTTGTATTAACCTTGAAAATTAACTGCTTCATCTAAGAACATTCAGGCAATTGCATGATAAAACTGTCAAGAACAGTGAATTTCATCTCCTCTTCCTCTCCTAATCATGTTCTGTTTCAGATTCTGAGATTAAAACTTATACAAATCCACCATTGCAGAATAGGGATAATCTGTTTTTGATTCTATTGTAAGTGCATAGAATGAAATATATTGATTACTTGTCAGGTGCTTTTGAAAGGATTAAATGTTTACATCATTTAATAATATTATGAAGTATTGTTGGCATTTCTATGGTGGTGTAATTTTGGCTCAACAGGTTCCATTTCCAATGTCATTAAGAGGGAAGCACATTATTGTACTGCTTCAACAATAGCTGTTGAAGAAAAATGGTAATTATGGAAGTTCTCTGATATTAGCAAAGTTCCATTGTAGCAACAATAAATCCATTACCATAAAATGATTTAATTCGTTAGAACATATGCGCATAGAGGTTTTATAACTAGCATTACTATAGTCTGTTCTTTTTTTCAGTCCTTTATATAAGGCTATATTAACAAAAGAGATGAGCAACTTTACAGCATCTTGAGCTTTGTCTGAAAATGCATCCCTTGTGAATAGAATGATCATTGCTGTGGATAGTTCTCTGTTAGTAGATTTCCAAGTAATGTTCAAAGGCAACTTCTCTGCAGGACTCTCTGATCTATTTCTAGCTAAAAGATAAGTCATGAGAATGCAGAACAGAATCCTTAAAATTGTCCAGCCACAATTAGCTCCTAAACAGCTGCACAGGTCACCTAAACACAGTCTTTCCTACTAAGCTGAGAAAGATGTTATATCTAGTTGAGAGATTATTATTATTCCAAAGTTATTACCATCTTTCTGTAGAAATCATAGTTGTTAAGTAACTGGGCTGCTACCACTACTATTTGTTCTTTCTAAGGTACAATGGCTCCGCCATTATAGCAGTAACAGATTCCTATCCATTGACTATTGTTAAGTCAAGCAAACAATCTGAAACACCTGTTTTCATGTATGCACAGTATACATGAAGATGCTGCCATAGGAACTGTTGGCTGCTTTCATGAAGAGGAATAGATCATTTTTTGTGTGTGTATGCAGAAATAAAATTGCTAAGCCATTTATGCTGTGTCTAAAAGACAAAAAAGAGAGAGTCTGCATGATCATAATCTTCCTGATGAATTAATCAGAACTGCCACACTCCCATTTTCTTCTCACAATAGTGAATGCAAATTCCAATCAACATTCTTCATAAACAGACACATTGAAAGAATAGGATAAAAGCTACTTGTTTCCCACTCCTTTGACCACTTTGTGTGAACAAGAGAGCAATTAACTGCTCTAGATAATATGAATCTAAGACATTATAATTTTATAAGGAAGTATTGCCTGTTTTTTTTGTCAAAGGGAAAAATAATACCGCTTCCAATTTTCCAGACTGGTTCCCCCCCCACTTCCCCCCCCCCTCATACTTTGCTGCTTCCTTGGAGATGTTATTGCAACTACCTATAGAATGGGTTTGATGCAAGTAATAATTGTAGAAAGCTTTGAAAAACATAAAATCATTACTGTGGAATTTAGGTTGAATAACCATCACACTGTGCCATTCAGCTTCTTTGTCCCATTTTTGTTAATAGGAAGATGAAAAGCCATCTATTTCCTGATGAGAAAATTATCAGACCAATCTACCCCATTCCATGATACTTCAATGATTCAGTGATGTTACAGAAAACAAAGACATTTCCAGAAGAATCATCATCATACAGTTTTATTAACTCTACTGGATTTAGGACTGATTTCTGGGATGAGGGGTACTCTAACTATTCATCTAGATCAGGGGCGTCAAACTCATGTTGTCATGGTGGTGTCACGTGGTGTATCGGGACTTTCCCGCCCCCTTTGCTAAACCGGGTGTGGGCGTGGCCAGCATGTGACTCATCCAGCCCACGGGCCGGGAGTTTGACAACTCTGATCTAGATTCTGTTCTTCATGTACAGTGATGCATGTTATTATTCAGTGAAACTAGGCCTTTTCCCTGAAAACTCCAATGATTTAGACTGGCTTTTTCTCCTTGTAAGCCTTGCAAAGGCAACCTGGAACAGAACATATATCATGTCAGTACAAGAATGTCAATATACTGTTTATGTAAATGGGCCATTTGCACTATTTGGTGCAGTAAGCAATAGCAATAGCATTTTCTCCTAACAATCTGGGTCTGCATTTTACTCACAGAAGGATGGAAGGCTGAGTCATCCTTCCACCAGTCAGGATCGAACTCAAGGCTGTGGGCAGAGTTTCCTGCAATACTGCATTCTAACCACTGCATTAGGTTCTCCTCTGCTGGGAATACACTTTGTTTTTTTTTTGTTTTTGTTTTTTAGAAAGAAGGAAAGAATAACTTGTTGCTTGCTGAGAAAATATAAGTCTTTAAAAGCTGTTACTAGGCAACTTTTTGGGTGGGATACTAAACTTGAACTCATAGTTGTAAAATAAATCCTGAATTCATACTTGAGCTAAAGGCAGTATTAAGTAAAGGTTTTGCACATATTGATGAGAAACCTGCATACTGTAAAAAGGTTGAATGAAGACAAATTGAATTGGACAATGTTTTTTGCTATATATCTTCTTCGGTCAAGATAAAAGGAAAGAGAAGCTAATGATTTATTGGGTGGAATACTTAAGACAACTCTCTGTGGTAAAGCAAATTGGTTCAACTGGACTGGATTTATTAAACATCCAAAACAAATACCAATGGAGTTTCACCAGTGATAACTACTGATAGCCTTGAGCCATAACATTGTTAAGCTGCAGGTGGCAATCAGAAATCACACGGAAGGTTATCACAAGTGTAGCTATTCAGGTATTTCTAATGACAGTAAATGTACTGTATAAATGCATGATTAAAATTTCACATATCAGGCTGAATGCCTTTATTATTTTAAATGGAGGGGCATGGATGATCTCAGGATCCTCTGGGGATTATTGTCTTCGCATTCATTCCATTCATTGCAGCATGAACTTTTAACTAGGATATTTGTTTGGAATGAACTGGTCATGGAAGGGGGAAACAAGAATTACTCAGTCTTAGATGGAAAGCAAATAAAGAATAAAGAACCTATGGTATATGTACTAGCTGCTAGCTTATTCTTTCAATGTACAATAGATGCAGAGGCACCAAAAACGGTGCCTGGTCAATGCACATAATTTGAGTATTTACTATGTAAATATGTGGAGGCACAGAGGTTAGAATGCACTATTGCAGGCTAATTCTGCTGACTGCCAGGGGTTCAATCCTCACTGTTTCAAGATTGACTCAGCTTTCCATCCTTCTGAGGTCAGATTATTGGGGGCAATATGCTGACTATGTAAACTGCTTAGAGAGGGCTGTAAAGCACTGTGAAGCAGTATATATGTCCTAAATGCTATTGCTATATGATCATGTAAAATTGAACTATGGCCTCCAGAGCCAATAAATAATAAAGGGTAGAATGTAAAATATTATGAATTGCCTATATTTCACTCTGGAATGCATCTCTGTAAGAGGCTCATAACCCTTCTGCATGATACAAAAAAGAAATATTGTAGCACTCAGACATAGAATTACTAATAGGGGTAGGGGTAGGGTGTGTGTGATATATTAAACTAGGAAGGTGTAGTTCTCCACCTGACATGGAGATTCTCAACAAATGGTCAATGTTTTAAGCTGGGGTCATGAGAAAGACTCAAGGGTCTGCCTTGAAAGAAGTATTTTTAATACTTTACTAGGCAAACCTGACCTGACCCGAGATACTCTACCTGACTCTGTGTTTTTTTCTCCAAACCCCAAAAACTTTAACTTTAGACTGCCTACTATTGACCTCACCCCTTTCCTAAGAGGTCTGTAGGGGGCATGCATAAGTGCACCAACATGCCTACTGTCCCTGTCCTATTGTTTCATATATATGTATATGTATATGTATATGTATATGTATATGTATATGTATATGTATATGTGTGTATATGTGTGTATATGTGTGTATATGTGTGTGTGTGTGTATATATATATATATATATATATATATATATATATATATATATATATATATATATATATATCTTATATGTATCCATGTATTCATAACTATGCTTTTACTTACACCTATTATCTTGTAAGCAATTGACAAATAAAATAAATAAATAAAATAAATAAATAAATAAATAATTTCTTACCTAAACAGAGAAACAGAATGATAATGGGTGTGCAAAAAAGCAGTGGGTGGCAGTGACTTCAAACTCCTGGTTTCCCCATTGATGTCGCTTGTAGGAAGCAGGTAGGTAGGTAGGGATCATTGGAAATAACTCTTCCTCTAACTCCTTGTTGACCTGCAGAACTGCCTATTACTTTGCTAAGGGGAGGAGAAACAAAGGGAGCTATAGACAGCGAGGAAAACTGCACCCTTGTTCTCCACCCTGGCATGTCGTCCCCAAAGGATCATCTCTCCAGAGAGGAAGAGGGTTCACCCATTGACCATCAATATCCTTCAGCCAATCCTATCTCACAAGCAAGCATCGGAGTTGCTTCCTCATCCTTTCCTTGCTATCCCACCACCATTAAGAGATTTAAAATCATAGTAGCCTATTGCTAATTGCCTGTGGGGCCATCTGCCAGCTGATTCGATTCAGGAGCCAGAGAGTCAGAAAAGAGGGCAGGGACATTTTCCTTGCACCATGCAACCTACCTATTATTGGGAATCATGGTGGTGCTGAAGAAGCCACCAAATATCATTCCAATGGGTCCTAGCATTCTGTAGGTTAGCCCATTTGAATTAAGGTAAAGGTTCTCCTCACACATACACGCTAATCGTTTCAAGCTCTAGGGGGCAGTGTTCATCTCTGTTACAAAGCTGAAGAGCCAGTGCTGTCTGAAGACATGTCCGTGGTCATGTGGCCAGCATGACTAAATGCCGAAGGTGCACGTAATGCTGTTGCCTTCCCATCAAAGAGGTCCCTATTTTTCTACTTGCATTTTTACATGCTTTTGAACTGCTAGATTCTGGGACAAGTAATGGGAGCTCGCTCCTTTATGGGGTGCTAGGGATTCGAACCACCGAACTGCCGACCTTTCTGATCAACAAGGTCAGCAGCCACTAAGACATCGCGTCCATTTGAATTACCTTGGTTCAATATTGGTTGCCCTTCCAATTTTGCCCATTGGAAGGTTACAAATAAACAGACAGGGTAGTTTTCAGGAGAATATAGATAGATTAGTTTTCCATAGCAACAGGAAATCTTACAAAATTCTTTCCCAGTGTTTCTCTAGGTCAGTGTCAAAATGCAACTGCTAAGAGGCAACTTTTAAAAATTTTACTTCTAGAAGATATCACATTGAAAAGACACAGTATTCCATAATAATTAAATGGTTCTCATTAGTATTTCTCTTTTAGCCTTTAATATGAAAGATAAGGGCATTTTGCTTTTTCTAATTCAAGGACAGTGTTGAACATATAACACTATTAAAAAGAGAGAGATGCAGTATTCATTGGAAACTTGACCTAAATATGATAGGCTCTTGAGGCATCTTTAGTAATCAGGGGAAAAAATAGATCTTCTTACTCAAATAGATTTTATGTCCATAAAGGAGAATCTTCAATGCACTGTACCATGAATGCCAATCATGATTGCCATCCAGAGACCATCAAATGTATGTCTGGCTGAAACCTGAGTGGGTGTTATGAAGAGCAATTCCAATGCTGATTATTCAGGTCAGTGGCTAAGGAGTACCTATACATTAAAGCCTATTATTTTCTATGGCCTATATTAGATTTAGGTATGAATGATGAAAGGTCATTAGTGTTTCTCTCCTATTAAGTCCCTTCCCACCTCCATAAGTGGATACAGATTAACAGAGTTGAATGGGACCTTATAGGTCATCTAGTCCAACCCCCCTCCCCCCCCAAGCAGACCCTACACCATTTTTGACAGATGGCAGTCCAGTCTCTTCCTGAAAGCTTCTAGTGATGAAGCTCCCACAACGTCCAAAGGCAAGCTGTTCCATTGGTTGATGGCTCTGACTGTCAGAAAATTTCTCCTTATTTCCAGGTTGAATCTCTCCTTGTTCAGTTTCCATCCATTATTCCTTGTCATTATTCCTTCAGGTGCTTTAGAATATAGCTTGATCCCCTCCTCTCTGTATAGAACCCCTTCTGTGCTACCTTCTTAAATTAATGCCACATTTGCTTATGAAAATTGCTAAGTGCTAGCCTTTTGAACAATTATTTTCTGCAAGGACAATGAAAGTTAGATGTGAAAATTAAACAAAAAGAAAATCTCTCACATGATGCCCCATAAAGAAAACAGCCAGATTTTATTTTTTTTAAAAAATCTCATTGGTTCTTTGGAAGGGTAATGGCCACATTTTAAAATCTGTGATGTCAAGCATTAACAAGAGAACAGAAGCTAAATTATAGCAAAGGAATCATTCTGGTCTATGCTATTTGCTCCAGCATCACTGGGTAGCTTGATTTTAGAGTGCAAGAGCCTTTGAAGTGAGTGGTATATAAATGTTTGTATAAATAAACAAGCAAATCTATATCATATACATATATACATATACATATACATATACATATACATATACATATACATATACATATACATACATACATACATACATACATATATATATATATATATATATATATATATATATATATATATATACATATACACATACACATACACATACACATACACATACACATACACACACACACACATATATATATATGTTTAAGAAAACATATATATATATATATATTCTTAAGTTTTCACAGGTATTTATATGTATGGTATTCACCTTTGTTCGGGTATTTTCCCACGTCATTATAGTTGTGCTTTTAAAGTTGTAGTGATGTTTCGGCAGAATCTCATCTGCCGAAGCACAACTATAATGACGTGGGAAAATACCCAAACAAAGCTGAATACCATACATATAGATACCTGTGAAAACTTAAGAATATATATATATCTGTTCTCATCTATGACGAACACGATACAGAAGCCTGATGATGGCAGATGAGATTCTGCCAAAACGTTGCTACAACTTTAAAAGCACAACTATAGTGACGTGGGAAAATACCCGAACAAAGCTGAATACCATACATGTAAGTACCCGAAAAACTTTATATATATATATATATATATATATATATATATATATATATATATATATATATATATATATATTCTTAAGTTTTCGCAATTGTAATTATCATGATCTGCATCATGGCTTTGTTGCTGTGAGTGACCCTGATGATGGCAGATATCTGCTGAAGTGCTTTTAAAGCACAGGGGAATACAACAAGCTGATTCACATGTTGCTCATCTGCCATCATCAGGCTTTGTATTGTGTTGTCTGTGAGTGAGACAAAAGCCTGATGATGGCAGATGAGATTCTGCTGAAACGTTGCTACAACTTTAAAAGCACCACTACTATGACGTGGGAAAATACCCGAACAAAGCTGAAGACTATTATTAAGTGTTGTACCTTATAATTCTTAACTCTTGATGAATGTATCTTTTCTTTTATGTACACTGAGAGCATTTGCACCAAGACAAATTCTTTGTGTGTCCAATAACACTTGGCCAATAAAGAATTCTATTGAACTATATCAAAGGCATGGTTGTGACACAGAATAAATATTTTAGACAAATATGATTTCCATTCCATAAACTATGCTCTTAAAGTGTGAAAGTAAATGAGACTGTTGTATAGCCTAACCACTTTATTACAATTAATCAACAGTCTTTACTTTTTATGGAATGGTCTTCCTTTTGATTAAAGTAATGTATATCTTTTAGTTGCACATGTAAGTTTTACGTGTCCCAATCCAATGTGCTCCAAATGTGTGGGGCTTCTGCTTTGATTAGCCAGACTACTAATACAATATAACTGAAGTACATAGACTGGGAATGAGACTACCTTACTATTTCTGAGGCAACCTGTGAAAATACTGTGACTGACGGGAATTTGTGTTATTTTCAATAGGGACTAGCCACCATAGTAGGGTGGCTGAAATCCTAGGACTGCTTGTAATTTCAGGGTCAGGGATTACCCTAACCACAGTGGGGTTATAATTTAGCCAAAAGAATAAATATACATTGAATTGTACACCAAACTAGTTTATTATCTTCATGAGGTTTATTGAGAAATATTTTGATTTGGACTTGATGAATATGAAGGATGAATATTCAAGGAGTTGCTGAAGAAAATTTGTTTCTTAAAATAAAAGTAGATGTCAAAAATGTATTATCCTGTTTTTAGGTTTTTGTAAACATCTGATGAATGATAACTTGGGCATAGCTTG